>NW_017676595.1:39504-42389 GCF_001879085.1 Nicotiana attenuata
ATACAACAGCTGGAGCACAAGGAACCAGGACCAAGGCCTGGAGAACCCCACTATGAGAGCCCGTGCGACTAATATTGGGCCTGGGGTCCAAGTGAACCCAACTACAAGAAGCGAATTTAGGCGAGACACTCTAATTACTGACTATTTTTATGCTTTGAAACTGTTCCCAATTATCCTGAATGGATTGTTCAAGTAGCTCAAACCTACAATGAAACATGCTAAAGACTACGAAATTTGAAGGAAATCAAATACCACAATTGATCAGGTTACTAAGAGACTATCAGGTTCACTCACACTAGGTCAGTGATAGAACCTGATAGTACCTCCATGAGCCATAAACCCAGCTATCAAACTATGTAGTATTCCAGTACACTTCAAATACACAATACTTGAGAAAATCAAGTAAAGGATGAACTAAGAACTGATACACAAATCATTTTAAGTAATTATTACAGGCGGACTATGAACATAAAGTAGAGAAAATCAAACTATAACAAATAAGTAGATCATTTCAGTAAACTGAAATCAATTCTCATGTTTTATCATTCCCAGTTTACTTCATTTTTTGACTCATCTCACAGCCATCGTGGTTACAAGAAAATGTACCTGAAATGGTAAAAATGAGTGAACAAGGAGAATCAGCAGCTAGACTTGAGCAGAGAATGAACCAGCAATAAACAGTCCAGATTTAATGATGAAGCCCAGAACAACAGCTCACAATTTGATGGAGCAGTAAACTCAACAGTGCAAAACCCCAAAAATGCAATCTGAACAGTGGGTACTGAATTCTAATAACCAAAACACCCAAAGGAAATCATTGACTGACTTTCAACCCATTTCAAAGCTAGAAGGTGAACCTCAACTCGGATCAAAGATGCTTTTCTCAAAAAAAATTCAAACTCACACTCGATGAAACAGTAGTAGCTTATACTTCCTGTATTTTTCTTATATTTTAGCTCTCTAATGCTTATCTTCCAGAATCTGTAGGCTCTGTATTTGATTCTGGATTTTTTAGCTCTTCCTCCCTTGCCTTGAAGGGCAAGAATGATACCTTATATAGGCTCAAACATAGGGCAGCCCTCCGGTTCTATTTTTACCCTTTGCCCCCTTTTAAGTTTTTCTTTTTAGCTAAGATAGCCCCCAATTCCTAACTTTCTACCCAAGTTTTAGTACCTATCCATCTGAAATTTTACTAAAGCCCCTCACTAGAAGCTTCCAAATTAGTTAGAGAAAAGATTCCTACCCAGAATACCTAGACTAACCTCCAATACCCCTGAAATTACACTCAGCACTCAAACGGGTCAGGCTGACCCAATGGTTCAGGGATGGGCTTTAAGCAAAATCAGATATACCCTTTCGTTGGGCTTGCGAAACCCAAAATCAAACTAAGTTAACAAAATTCAGTACAAAGTCTTGAAAGGAAAACGGGGAAGAAGCATTTTGACATCACAAACGGACCCCTAAACTAATTTGGCTCAAGAACTAAATGAGAAATCACACAAACTATAACAAAACTAGAGGGAATACTAATTAACGATTAATCCCGGATTAAAGGGACACATGCAGAAGTGACTTTGAGAAAAACCAAAGAAAACAAGAACATAGAAGAAGATAAGGAAAAGAAAAATGAAGAAAAAGGGTCCATCAAAATACTTGGTGCAAAACAAACGGATAAAAGCCCCCTGAACGACCCTTTGGAACAATCCGATTTTGGGCCGAATAAAACCTTAATCACATGTTCTCAATGAAAACACGAGGCTAAAGTCTAATCCTAGCCCAAATCTTTGTTCAACTGGCTGACCCGCATTTTTGATTTAGGGTTCTGATTTTAGATTTGATATTTGAGGAGTTCAGGGGTGATTTGAGGGAAACTGGCCATGGATTAAGGGAGAGGGGGTTGTGGTGGTCAAGGGGTGTGGATTTGGCGGTGAAAGGAGGTGGCGGAACTCAAGGCGGCGGCTAGGGTTTCGCTCTTCAAATGAGTATTCGATGGATTCCAGGGGGTTTTGAGATGAACGGAGTGGGGATTCGAGATGAGGGGGTGGAGAAGAGTCCACGGTGTTGTTTTGGTGGCGATTGGTGGGCCTCCGCCGCCATGGGCGATTTCCGGCGGCGGAATTAGGGTGGGGGAGGGCGGCGTTACGTTGGGTTTCTGAGGGATGGGGTGAGAGAGAGAGACGAAGGGGTGGGGGGTAGAGGTTCGGACATATAAATATTAAACAAACCCCAGTTCCGGACCGTTAGATCAACAGAGATCAACGGTCCTGATTTGGTCTGTTAAAAACGGGGTCGTTTTGGATTGCTGGGGGGAAAGACCGGGTTCTGGGGGCGGGTCGTGGGCCAGTTTGGACGGGTATGGGAGTGGGTTTGGGGGGAAACGTTTGGGCCTGGGGTTTGGAAATTAAAGATGGCCCAAACAGACTTATATTTCTATTTTTTTTCTTCCATTTCTTTTCAATTTCAAATCTTTTTCTTTCTTTTCTAATTAAAAATAAAACCTACATTAATTCTAAATCAAAATTATCCTACCAAATTAGATTAATGTTCAAAATAATATTTACAACAACTAATTAACTACCAAATTAAAAGAAAACTGCAAGATTCGCAGCTAAATGCAAAAATGAGTTATTTTTATGATTTTCATATTTTGTAACACAAATAGATTACTAACTAATTTCAAAATGCCAAATTAAATCCTAAAATGCAAATGCAACATATTTTTTGTATTTTTCATGAATTAAATAAAATAAACATGCACAAACAAATGCAAACAATTAAACACAAAAATGACCACAAAATTCAAAAAAATTGCAAAATAATGAAAAAGAAATTAATTTGTTTGAATTTTTTAGGGATAAATTCATATATAGGCAAAAATCAACGTG
>NW_017676596.1:0-31839 GCF_001879085.1 Nicotiana attenuata
AGAAGCGGAAAGAAGACCGCAAAAGCGGCATGGTCGCAGGAGCGGAGGGCTGGACCGCATCTGTGAAGCCCGCATGTGCGAGACTTGGGACGCAAGTGCGGCGCCTGAGGACTTAAGTGAATTCCGCAGGTGCGGATTTTTGGGCGCAGAAGCGGCTCGCGGGTGCGAGATTTTGTCCGCGGATGCGGAAATCGCTGGGCAGAAAGTATAAAAGGCCATCTTCGCGATTTTCAGCTTATTTCTCACCATTTTTGGACGGCTTTAAAGCTTTTGAGAGCGAATTTGAAAAGGGATTCAAGGGTTAACAGCAAGGTGAGTAACTTGAGTCCTAAAACTTATATATGTGATGACTTCCCGTTGTTTAATCATGGAATTTGTGGAAAAATTAGGGATGAAATTGGGAGATTAGAGCTTGAAATTGGAGAGTTTAAATTGGGAATTTGAGGGGCCATTTGAGGTCCGATTTTGATGATTTTGGTATGTATAGACTCGTGAGAGGATAAGGATTCTAGTGTTGTGATTTTTATCGAATTCCGAGACGTGGGCCCGAGGGTCGGGTTTGGCAAATTTCGCGAATTTTGATAATTTTTGCGTGGGCTTTGTTCCTTTGGCATGTATTGATGATATGATTCTGATTTTGGATAAATTCGGGGCGATTTGAGGTCGAGTCGAGAGGCAAGGGCATTGCGGAGTAGATTTTTCGTCCGGTTCGAGGTAAGTAACTGTTGTAAATCTAGACCTGAGGGTATGAAACCCCGAAATTTAGTACTATTTTGATAAACGAGGTGACGCACATGCTAGGTGACGGGCATGTGGGCGTACACCCGTAGGGATTGTGACTTGGTCCGTCCCGTGGCAACTGTAGAGTTGCATATTTCGATAAACTCTATATGATATCTATGTGTTTTAGAAATGATTCTGTTAACTAGGGCTGAATGCCATGTTTGGGGCCTTGTGCCGTACTATTTGGACCCTTAGGGGTATTTTACTATTATCCTCACATTGTTTTGATAGAAAGCTTTATCCTCAGTCATTGTTTATACCTGTTATTGTTAAATCTTGTTCATCACTCTATTTTAATATTTATGAACGTGTTTTGGACTGAGTTCCCTGAGTTTGCACCGAGATGCCCGAGTGGCTTGTGAGGTTGATGAGTGAGTGAGGTCGAGGGCCGGATTGTGAGGATAGTTATGGATCGGCCTGCACGCCGCAGCGATATGTTGGATCGGGCTGCACGCCGCAGCGATATAGCGCTTGGGTTGTAGGAGCCCCTCCGGAGTCTGTACACCCCCAGTGAGCGCAGTCGACTATATATTTATGGATCGGGCTGCACGCTGCAACGGTTATTATAAGATATCTATTGAGCGTGAGCGTGAGAGCTGATGGATGATAGTTGAGTCACGAGTGACTGAGAGGCTTGCCCGAGGGGCTATATATATGAGTGATGCTTTGCCCGAGGGGCTTGTTTTATGAAAATACTGTTTTTACTCTTCTTATTACTGAGCCTCTGTTGAAAATGTTGAACAAATGTTTTTACGATTTCATTGAAACTGGAGCTTTTACTAGATGTTCAGAATTTAATTACTAATTTGATCTTGTTATTCCCACTAAGGTTTTTTTGTTATGATATGTATATGATTTTAAATGCTCGTCATTGCACTCGGCCTTTATTTATAATTGTTACTTACTGAGTTGGCGTACTCACGTTACTCCCTACAACTTGTGTGCAGATCCAGGTGCCAGAGCATTCGAGTGAGAGCCGTCTCTTGCCTTCAGAGCATTTCGGAGATTGCTAGGTAGCTGCATGGCATCCGTAGCCCTGCCTTTCTCCTTCCTATCTTTTAGTATTTATTTTTGTCAGACTTATCTTCTATTGAGTAGACAGTATCAGACTGTATTTTAGTGGCTCATGACTAGTGACACCGGGGGATCGGGCAGTGTTGGATGTTTTGGCATATTTGTTTCCGCTTGTTTTGAAATGTTTAAACGAAAGAATTGTGATAATATCTAATTAGTAAATGAATTAAGAAAAAGACCTTTTATGTTTTTAAATGTTGAATCGGCTGGCCTAGTACTGCGATAGGCGCCATCACGACCGAGGGTGGTTTGGGGTCGTGACAAGTTGGTATCAGAACCTAGGTTACATAGGTCTCACCAGTCATGAGCCGATTTAGTAGAGTCTTGCGGATCGGTACGGAGACGTCTATACTTATCTTCGAGAGGCTGCAGAATCTTTAGGAAAAATTTCACATTCTTGAAATTCCTATCGTGCGAATCGGTTGATTCTAGTACTAAACTTCTGCTATTTTATTCTTTCATAGATGGTGAGGACACGTGCTACCAGTCAGGACGGACGACCACTAGTTGGGGCCACTAGAGGCCGAGGTCGCGGTCGAGGCCGTGGTAGGGGCAGGGGTGTAGCCCGTACAGCAGATAGGGCAGCACCTGCAGATCCACCAGCCGACCCAGTTCATGATCAGATTCCAGTGGGGATGCTCCAGCGGGACCAGCTCAGGCACCCGCTGTGCCTATTGTATTCCGGGTCTTCAGGAGACCTTGGCTCAGATCTTGACCGTGTGCACTAGTCTTGCTCACGCGGTCGCAGTTCTACTACAGCAACCACTTCTCAGGCCGGGGGAGGCACTCATATTCCTGCCGCCCGCACACCCGAGCAGGTTGTTAAAGGATTGCAGACACATGAGGCACCACCAGCCCAGCCGGTTGCACCTGCTCAGGATCTTATAGTACCAATTATGCCTGAGGACGAGCAGCGTCGATTGGAGAGGTTTGGTAGACTTCAGCCTCCGACTTTCAGTGGTGCAAAGGGCAAGGATGCCTAGGGTTTCTTGGACAAGTGTCAGAGGATTCTTCGTACATCGGGTATTCTAGAGACCAGTGGGATCGCATTTACTACTTTTCAGTTTTCTAGAGCTGCCTTCACTTGGTGGGAGGCTTATGAGAGGTGTAGGCCTGTTGGTGCAGCGCCCCTTACCTGGGGGCAGTTCTTCGCTTTCTTTTTAGAGAAGTACGTGCCACAGTCTCGCAGGGAGGAGCTGCGCAGGCAGTTCGAGCAGTTGCGTCAGGACGATATGACTGTGATGCAGTATGAGATGAGGTTTTCAGAGCTAGCTCGTCATGCTGTTTGGTTGGTCCCTACGGATAGAGAGAGGATCAGGAGGTTTGTGGATGGCCTCATATATCAGCTTCAGATTCTCATGACCAGAGAGAGGGTGTCAGGTGCTACTTTTGAGCAGGTTGTCGATATTGCCCAAGAGATTGAGTCAGTTCGTCGCCAGGAGCGAGATGAGAGGGAGGCCAAGAGGGCTCGAGGATCTGGTAGCTTTGGTGAAGTTCCTTCGAGAGGTCAGTTTCAGCACGGCAGAGGCCATCCATTCAAGCATGCTCAGTCAGCTCGCCTAGTTCATCGTGGGGCATCATCGGGCCATGGTTCTCACAGTTCTCATCAGGGCCATTCATCACTTGGTGCCCTTCCAGCCCAGAGTTCGTCCCGTGCTCCATCAGTTCAGGGCTCTTCCATGCCAGGTCCTTCTACTAGTCATCCCGGTGCTAGGAGTTCCCTTCAGTCCCCGTCCCTGCACCAGGGAGTTGTTATGAGTGTGGGGAGTTTGGGCATATGAGGAGACAATGTCCTCGTCTTCTTGGGGCTCCATCTCAGCAGAGGGGTCAGTCCTCGACTTCAGGTCCAGTTACTTCACCACCCGCCCAGGTGGCTAGGGGTGGGGGTCAGTCAGCTAGGGGTCGCCCTAGAGGGGGAGGTAGATCAGGTGGCGGTCAAGCCCGTTTCTATGCACTCCTAGCCAGACCAAATGCTATTGCTTCAGATGCCGTGATTACAGGTATTGTCTTAGTTTGCCACAGAGATGCCTCTGTGTTATTTGATCCCGGTTCCACTTTTTCATATGTGTCATCATATTTTGCTCGTTATTTGGATTCACCCGTGAGTCTCTCGTTTCATCTGTTCGTGTATCTACTCCGGTAGGCGATACTATTATTGTGGACTGCGTATACCGATCATGTGTGGTGACTATTGGGGGTTTGGAGACCCGAGTGGACCTTCTGTTACTTCGTATGGTGGATTTCGATGTGATATTAGGCATGCATTGGCTATCTCCGTGCCGTGCTATTTTGGACTGTCATGCTAAGACAGTGACGTTGGCTATGCTGGGTGTGCCACGGATTGAGTGGCGAGGTTCGACTGATTTTGTTCCCAGTAGGGTAATTTCATTTTTGAAGGCCCAGCGGATGGTTGGGAAGGGTTGTCTCTCTTACTTAGCCTTTGTGAGGGACGTCAGTGCAGAGGCTCCTAGTATTGATTCAGTCCCGGTAGTGAGGAATTTTCCAGATGTGTTTCCTGCAGACCTGTCGGGCATGCCCCCGGACAGGGATATTGATTTTGGTATTGATTTGGTACCGGGCACTCAGCCCATTTCTATTCCACCGTATCGTATGGCACCTGCGGAGTTGAAGGGAGCTGAAGGAGCAGCTTCAAGAACTCCTTGATAAGGGGTTTATTCGGCCTAGTGTGTCGCCTTGGGTGCGCCTGTTCTATTTGTGAAGAAGAAGGATGGCACGATGAGGACGTGCATTGATTACAAGCAGTTGAATAAAGTTACAATCAAGAACAAGTATCCTTTGCCTCGTATAGATGATTTACTCGACCAGCTTCAGGGAGCGATGGTGTTCTCCAAGATTGATCTCCGGTCAGGGTATCACCAGTTGAAGATCAGGGACTCGGATATTATTAAGACAGCTTTCAGGACCCGATATGGTCATTACGAGTTCCTTGTGATGTCCTTTGGGCTGACCAATGCCCCAGCAGCATTTATGCATTTGATGAACAACGTGTTTCGGCCCTACCTCGACTCGTTTGTTATTGTATTCATTGACGATATTCTGGTATACTCGCGTAGTCAGGAGGAGCACGCCGAGCATTAAAGAGTTGTATTGCAGCGGTTGAGGGAGGAGAAGCTTTATGCAAAGTTCTCCAAGTGTGAGTTTTGGCTCAGCTCAGTGGCTTTCTTGGGGCACGTGGTGTCCAGTGAGGGTATTCAGGTTGATCCGAAGAAGATAGAGGCGGTTCAAAGTTGGCCCAGACCGTCCTCAGCCACAGAGATTCGCAGCTTTCTTGGTTTGGCGGGTTATTACCATCGGTTAGTTCAGGGATTTTCATCTATTGCATCACCCTTGACCCAATTGACCCAAAAGGGTGCTCCATTCAGGTGATCGGATGAGTGTGAGGCGAGTTTTCAGCAGCTCAAGACTGCCTTGACCAAAGCTCCAGTGTTAGTTTTGCCATCAGTTTCAGGTTCATATACAGTGTATTGTGATACTTCGAGGGTTGGTATTGGGTGTGTGTTGATGCAGGAGGGTAAAGTGATTGCTTATGCTTCTCGTCAGTTGAAAGCCCCATGAGAAGTACCCTGTTCATGATTTGGCGTTGGCTGCCATTGATCACGCGTTGAAGATTTGGAGGCATTATCTCTATGGTGTGTCTTGTGAGGTGTTTACTGATCATCGTAGCCTCCAGCACTTGTTCAAGCAGAAGGATCTCAATTTGAGGCAGCGAAGATGGTTGGAGCTGCTAAAGGATTATGATATCACTATCTTGTATGGATGATCATCCAGTGTTAAAAAAAGCGGGCGCTTCCTCGCTTTAAGCGAGAAGCGAAGCGGAGCGGAGCGGAAGGGGCATCGCTACTGCCATTAAAAGCGGCTCTGGTATGCATAAGCGACCGCTTCTCTGTAAAAAGCGAGAAGCGGTGAAGCGCATAGAAGCAATCGAAGCGGACGCTTTTTCAATTAAAAGACCCAAAGCCCTAGTTTAATTAAAAACTTGGTATTCTGTTTCTGTTTTAGCTTCGACTTCTTCGGCAGCAAACTAAGGTTCTTCAAACCAGCGATTTCTTCCTCTCTTCTTCTTAGAAAGAGTTAAAGACTCAAATAATTCATGAACAAGAACTTTATAATCTTGATGATGATGATGATGAAACAGAAGAAGGTGACGATGCCTCGTCGCTTCCACCAAAATCACAAAAGCGGGGAAGAATGCTTCCACCAATGTCTTCTGGTTGTGGATCTACTGGCAAGACCAAAGATCCTATGGATTGTTACTTCCTGCAAAAATCTGGAGATAAGGGAGGAAAAAGTAGTAATCCTCAAGTTGATGCCAAAGCGATTTTGAGGGACCGTGCAGTTACCTGCTTTGCTCGGTGGATGTATGATGCAGGTCTTCCTTTTAATTGCGTTAACTATACTGACAATTTTGCTCCTTTTATTGAGGCCGTAGGCCAATATGGTCCAGGAATGAAGCCTCCAACTTATTATGAAGTTAGAGGGCCATATCTAAAAAAGGAGGTGGCAGAGGTGAACAAAATTGTGGAGGAGCACAAAGTAGAATGGAACAAGTTTGGTTGTTCCATTATGATGGATAAGTGGACGGCGAGAAATGGAAAAATGATCATCAATATCTTGGTGAATTCTCCTAAGGGAAGCCTGTTTCTTGAGTCCGTTGATGCAAGTGACTCTTCGACCGATTCAACCAAAATGTACTCCTTGTTCAAGAGTACAATAGACTCTATTGGAGCAGAAAATGTTGTTCAAGTTGTCACGGACAATGCCAGTGAAAATGTTAAAGCTGGTGATTTGATGTCCGCTGGGTACCCGCATATCTATTGGACTCGTGTGCAGCACATTCCATTAATTTGATCTTCGGTGATATTTTCAAGGAAAGACCCTTCAGTACTGTCTTTAATCAGGCAATTAAAGTGCATTCCTATATTGTTCAAAGGCCTTTGTTATTGAACATGATGAAGAGATTCACTAAACAAAGAAGCTTGGTGAAACCTGCAAAGACAAGATTTGCTACTGTTTTCTTCACTTTGCATAGGATGTACGAGCAAAAAAGCAATTTGAAGAAGTTGTTTGTTTCAGATGAGTACACTAGCAGTGCCTATGGAAGGGAAGCTCGAGGGAGAGAATCTGCAGATATTATACTTTCTCCTTCCTTCTGGAACAATGTGGTTCATCCATTGAAGATTGGTGGTCCTTTAGTTAAAGTGTTTCGTTTGGCGGATGGGGAGCAAAGGCCACCAATGGGCTACTTGTACGAAACAATTGATAGGGCAAAGGAGGCTATTCAAGCCTCTTTTAGTGATCAAAGAAAATACAAAAGAGTCTTTGAGATCATAGATAAAAGGTGGGATAGTAAGCTTCATAGCCCTTTGCATGCAGCTGGACTTGTTTTGAACCCGGAACTGTTTTATGCTAATGAAGAAAGGATTCTAAGAGATGAACCTTTGTGGAATGGATACTATGAATGTATTGAGAAGTTGATACCTCAAGAATCCGAAAATCACAGAGCAATTTAGTATTTATAGGAATGCTGAGCAACTTTTGGGAAAAAGCATGGCCATTAGACAAAGAAAGACAAAGTCACCAGGTGAGCGAGTGCTTATATGTTGTTTTATAGTTAATAAATTATTTCTTTATCAATATTATGTTTTGAAAATTTATTCTACTTCTACAGTTGAATGGTGGAAACAATATGGTCATTCCACTCCAGATTTACAAAAGTTTGCCATCAAGGTTTTAAGTCTAACATGTAGCTCATCCGGGTGTGAAAGGAATTGGAGCGTGTTTGAGCATGTAAGAACTAATAAGAAAGATTTAGTATATTGAGATAATTAAATTATATATCAATTGTCCTAATCTTACTAATTACTTATTATTTGCAGATTTATACCAAAAAGAGGAACAAAATAACCTTGAAGCGTCTCAATGATCTAGTCTCCATTAAGTACAATAGAACATTGAGGCGTCGTTACAACGCTCGCAATGTAATTGATCCAATTAGTTTGGACAACATCGATGATGCTAATGAATGGCTAACTGGAGTCACGGAAGGTCATGCAGATGAAGAAGTATTTGATGATACTTCTGATATCACTTGGGGTGATGTTGCGGAGGCGCGTGGAATTGGGGAGAGGATTTATGGTTTGAGGGGGAGTACCTCAACTTCAAGTTCACAGAGGAAGGGAAAACAGGCAACTACTTTGTCCCTAGTTGATGAAGAAGATGACGAGCAATATAATAATGATAGTTTTGACAATCTTGTAGAAGAATAGGATGCTCATTTCGTGCTTTAATTGATGCTACTCTTGACAATCTTGTAGAAGAATATGATGCTTATTTTGTGCTTTAATTGATGCTACTCTTTAGTTTTTTAATTCAAGTATTGAACATTTTCTTACAATTAATTACATGTGTTGTCTATGCCGTATTTATTTTAAATTTTTTTTAAAAAATTCCGCTTCACTTCAAAAAAGCGGGCGCTTCGCTTCTCGCTTCTCGCTTTTCGTGAAATGGGGGTTGTCGCTTTTCCTCGCTTCACGCTATTTTTAACACTGCTACATAGGGGGCTCAATCGATATGGAATATTTTGCTATTTATAAACAGATCATAGTCACCATAGAATAAACATGTAAATGAGAAAGAAATCTAGCCAAAGACAACTTGTCAATTTTCACTATATTGGTTCATAAATTTTTTAAGAATGAAATTATTAAACTTATAAATTATACAAATTTTTAAGGCTGGACATTCTGACTATAACTGCCAAGAAACTAATGGGTACTGATTGTCAAAGGATTCTATATATTGCTAACAACAAAAGTTGTTTTTTAACAAACGAATGAATTACTGGGGTTGAGAGTCTTATTGGCTATTGAGCTTTTAGATGGTGAAAAGTAGCCTTAGAAAACATATAGAGGAACCAATTCACAAAACAATACCAGAATAGAGGAGGAAACAATTCAATCAATTGACTATCAATCTAACAGCAACAAGATATCACAAACAACTTAGCAAAAACAGAAAAAGCTATACTTTCACAAATTATTACTAAGTTGTAATTCATTCATATTCTACAAATTAATAGTATTATTTAATAGGTGATATGGTAATGACTTACACGAGAATTGAGATTTAAACCATATGCTAACCAAGTATAGTTGAGAAAACAAAATGAAATCAACTCAACCATTATACGTATCAACCTTTCATACTTCAGTTGGTGATCAAATCCTTACCCTTTCTAGATTTTATTTTATTTGTTTGTTACTTAGTCAAAGTTACAACATAATAACAGACTAACTATAGTAATATAAACGCATTTGGTAATATATGATTCTGTCTAAATACTATGTATTCAATAAATAATACTCCAGTAAGTAGCCTAGCGCGTAGACACATTCTCCTGTGGCATTTCATCATCACTGCCCTCTAACATTCTTTTGGTGATATCAACGTCAACTGTTGGTCCGTATGCCCAACTACAAACCACAAAATACACCAGATTTAAAGCTCTCATAATCTGGCCAATAAGCTGTCATAACAGAGCAGATGCAAGACTTGACATATTCTTAGGCAGCTCTGAGTAATAGAACTCTGTTTGGCCAATTGTACTGAATGCCTCCGCTATACCATTTAAACTATATTGTATAATGAGCCACATTGCGGACATTCCTACCAACCCGTTGGGTTGTTCAACAGCCCTTGGCTTATCGCTCTTCTTCGTCGAACATGTTCCACGATACCAGAGACTAACATGGATATGCAAGAGATAAATATGCCAATTCCTATTCTTTCTATAGGTCTAAGCCTTACTTGTCTTCCTTTTATTTTAGATGCCAATGGAATGAGCATGCGGTCATAAATAAGTATCCAAATTGTTGTAGTTCATTCATAGTATTTAAGGTCATATTATTACTAAAAGATCCACTCGCACATCGAGCTCCGAGCTAACAAAATGCATATCGTTACCTTCAAATAGTAAAACAGAATGAGACTTTGAACCAAAACGTGGTGCCTAAAACTAGGATCTTTCAGCTGAGACTAAAAGAACGATAAAAAATAATATGCCATTAAATTTGCTGCTCCATTTTACTTTAGAAGAGCTTTCTAAATTGAGAAATGTTCCCATACCTCGAGAACCATAAATTTACTGCTTGTAAAATATTTTATGTTAAAGGTTGTCATTATATGAATTCGAATAAGTCCTCATTCCTTACCACGATGACAGAAAAGAAACAAAAATACTACAAGACAAGTTGCTTAGTCGACAGTGACAAAGTTCCAGTTTGGATTAGTTTCTAGTCAGCCTTTCGGATAAAAAATACCATTATGCACCTAACTGTAATATAAATACCAAAGCCTCTTAACTATTTTGCTTTCTACAATTGCTTCCTGAAGACTGAAGTGTAGCCTAAAATGCAACCAGAAAAGGAAGCAGATCATGTCCAAACGTGTCGTCTTGTGCTTTACACTTATAATACTCTGTCATGGATGTTTGTTTTCTTTCAGTAAACACTCTGCTTATTACTATATTTAAAACCACATCATTGTACTAAGCCATAGACAGTAAGGTTTCCGTTTCAGAGTAGGGATGAATCACTGTCTTCAAACACTATCAAAGTGATTAAACGGGAGTTTGTTGGAAAAGGAAACGCCAATTTAAACAATCAAGCATCATCAATCAATTGTAAATAAATCTATATAAACAATCGAGCAAAAGGATCCACTGTAAAACAATCCATATAATCAATCGAGCAGCATCAAGCATCAATCTATTGTAAATCAATCCAAACAAACAATCGAGCAGCATCAATCCACTGTAAATCGATCAATCCATATAAAAATCGAGCAACATCAATCAAAAATCTATTGCAAAACGATTGCAAGGAACCAATTTAACAGGGGAAGAAAAGAAATTAATAGGTTGATTCTTTTCCAGGTAAGTTCTCTCATTCATGTGACCTTCTCTTCTTCCCGACGAGGTACTGGAATTTACGCAGCAGCAATTTAGGTTTTCCTATTCAATTGACGGTATCCCTTTCTATTAAAGGGGAAATATATTTTCCTAGTTCCTACACGTTTCTAATTGGAGGGAACGATAAATCTCGTCCAAAAAATTTGGAGGGAAGGATGTTTTTCTTTTTGTGGGGAGGGAAAAGTTAAAATAATAAAAAATTAAATTCAATTAATAATTTTTAGTGGCATTTGTATTTTTATTGCCGGTAAAAGGATATCTTTTACTGGCTAATGTTCATGTGCCGCTAATTTTTCAGCTTAATGAATTTCTAGAATATGAATGCACCATCAAAAAAGTGAGAAAAAAGAAGTACCAAATGGTAATCGATTCATATTTCTTTGCATAAATAACTCAACATTCAACCAGGTGAACCATTCAACTTTTTTGGAGCATGGGGACTAACATATAATATTAATTAAATTTTACGAAATATATATATAAAATATTTAGTTTTGCGAAAGACCACGGATTCACATGCACCTTAAAAACGGCCTAAATCCGCCCATGCGCGGAGCTACTAGCCGATGGCAACCAGAAAAAAATGGGACTTAGTAAACTTTTATGTCTAACGATTAAACTAAAGAGCTACTACAAATTATGAAGTCATCGTTTTTGTCCTTCCGCACTGGCAATTGATAATCCTTTTTCGTTTAAAGAAAAAACAACGAAATAACTACGAAGTGCTTCTTTTCTTTGCTTCCGTTGTAACAGCTCTCCATTATTGTCCTTTTTCTACATCTATAACGCATGAAAAGGTCATTTCTTTTGATTCTTCTTCTTGTTTTTGTTCCCCTCTTAAGTCAAGTATGGACTTCTCTTATTCTTCCTTCCGCTACTTTCACATCTCACTCAAGATGAACTGCAGGGCACCTGCCTTGATGTCCAAAAAAACTACGAAGTGCTAAGTAGGGACCAGCTGGGTGTGACGACCCAAAGGGTCATCACTTGTTTCCTTACTCTCTCTGTACTTCTGAGGCCTTGAAAACCTCATTTGGGATTGCCTCAATTTGCATGCGCAGTCCGGGCGCGTAGCCGGAAAGCTTAAATGTGAATTATGTGAGAAAAATGTTAAGTCTTGATATTAAATTGATTAAATTTGACTTCGATCAATATTTCTGGCAAACGGACCCGGACCCGTATTTTGGCGGTCCCGGAGGGTCCGTAGGAAAATATGGGACTTGGGTGTATTCCCGGAATCGAATTCCGAGGTCCCAAGCCCGAGAAATGAATTTTTGTGTGAAATTGTTTTTTGAAAATAATTAAGGAAATTGGAAATGAGATTTGACTAAAAGACTGTGGTATCGGGCTCGTATTTTGGTTTCGACACCCGGTACAAGTCTTATATATGTTTTAAGCGCTTTCTGTAAAGTTTGGTTGAATTCGGACGTCGTTTGACGTGTTTTGGACTTAAAACTCTAAACTTGATGTTTTATGAAAATTGGAAGGAAATCATGGGTCTTGAGGCCTAATTTGATGTTTATGATGTTGTTTTGGCGATTTGATCGTACGGACAAGTTCGTAGGATGTTTTTAAGGTTGTGTGTATGTTCGATTTGGAGCCCCGAGGGCTCGGGTGAATTTTGAGTAGGTTCGGGGAGGTCTTAGACTTAAAATACCAGGTGTTGCAGGTTCAGGAGAATTGCAGGCTCCAGCGTGCCCGCGGTCCGTGGTGCGTGCTGCGCGGACGCGGTCGCCTTAGTGCGGTCCGCGGTGGAAGCCGCACGGCCGCGGTCGTCCATGCGCGGTCCGCGTAGCTTACTTCAGAAAGCCAGCACTCTCCAGGTCAACCAGCACGGCCGCGTTCCCCTTTTGTGCGGTCCGCGCTGGAGGATTCAGAGAGTTGTATTTCGTTCAGTTCTTCAGCGCGGCCACGGTTTATTTTTGCGCGGTCCGCGCTGGGTCTTCAGGGAGGGTATATAAAGACGGGAATTTCAGATATTTTTCACTTTTTCAAAAACCCAAAGCATAAGAGTCGATTTTCCAAACAATTCTTCTTCTTCAAAACGATTGTTAAGTGGTTTCTAACTCATTTTCTTCACTCCTTAACATCTTTTAACATAATTTCAACTTCAAAACAAAGATTTTAATGGGGAAATTTGGGAATTTTGGGTAAAACCTAGGTTTTCTAAAATTGGGGGTTTTGGACCTCAATTCGAGGTCTGATTCCAAAATAAATTATGTATTTGAGTTCATGGGAGAATGGGTAATCGGGTTTTGGTTCGAACCTCGAGTTTTGACCATGTGGGCCCGGGGGCATTTTTGACCTTTTGGGAAAAATAATGAAAAAGCTATAATTAGATATTGGGTTTGATTTTTTTAGCACATATTGATATTATGAATTCATTATTGTATAGATTTGGTTGAGTTAGAGCCGAATTCGATAGGAAAGCGATTGTTGAGGATTGAATTGGCCGTGGAAGTTTGAGGTAAGTGTTTGGTTTAACCCTAGCTTGAGGGAATAGGAGTTGAGTCTTGTTTTCTACTTGCTAAGTGATCGAGTACAATGTATAGGCATGGTGACGAGTATCTATACATTGGTGTCTAGCATGACCGTGAGTCCTTATAATGCGATTATTGTGATTTGGTTGTAATTTTCGTGCTTAATTGAGGATTTCTCTATGTTGTAAAGAACATATGAAAGACAATATGATCATTTGACTTCGAGGAGCATTGGCTCGGGTTGTGATACGAATTTTGAAGGTACAAGAAATGATCTGATTCTTTGGAGCATAGGCTCAAATGATAAAGCGAATTATAAAGTAAGAAATGAAAGAAAGAGAAAGAGTTATTGGCTATTGACTTGCCGGGACGTTCTGTTGATTTTGTTGGTTTTCTTCTCCCTTGCCGGGATATTGAGTTTATTGATATTGTTCCCTTGCCGGGATTTAATTGTTTGACTGTATTCCCTTGCTGGGATTTCTTCCAATATTTGTTTACTTCCTTGCCCCTTATTTGTGACTGTTGTTTGGGTGAGGTAGAATTATAAATGATATGGATCGGGTTGCACGCCGCAACAATGACATTTGAGGATCGGGTTGCACGCCGCAACAGTGACATTTGAGGGCTGGGTTGCGCGCCACAACAATGATAAATGATATGGATCGGGTTGCATGCTGCAGCAATGATATTTGTGGACCGGGTTGCACGCCGCAACAGTGTTGTAACATATTGGGGTCGGGTTGTGCGCCGCAACAATTATTGATGCAAATGTGTTTATTTTGGGTATTAGTTTCTTGTTCGTTGTAAATTCTAAGCTGCCTTTAGATTGCTACTCTTGATTTACTGTTAATATTGTTATCTCCCCACAGCATGCATCCCCTCCCATATTGTTAGTTGCCTTGTATTTCGATTTTTGCTGTATATTTATAATTGCACAGGTTTATGTGGTGTCCAGTCTAGCCTCGTCACTACTTCGCCAGAGTTAGGCTAGACACTTACCAGCACATGGGGTCGGTTGTGCTGATGCTACACTCTGTATATTTTTGCACAGGTCCAGGTTTTGAGCAGCAACAGCAGTAGCACTAGTACGGGAGCAGATCTTCAGTCCAGAGAGACCGGAGGTATCCTTGCAGGCGTCCGTAGGCCCGGCGTCTCCCTTATTCTCTCTTTTTAGTCTGTTGCCTCCTTGTATTCGAGACAAACAACTTATGTTTTCTTTCAAAAGTTTGTATTTAGCATTTCTTAGTCGTTCGTGAGTATTGTGACACTAGTCTTGGGTAGAGGCTTGTGATGACTGTTCCGCATTTTGATACATTTTTATAATTAAGACTTCCGCTACTATTTAATTGCGTTGTTTTTACATTGTTGCCTTAAATTGCTAAAAAGGGATCATGTCGTAGACGAAAGGTAAATAAATTTGGCTTGCCTAGCTTCTACGAGTAGGCGCCATCACGACTCCCGAGGGTGGGAAATCCGGGTCATGACAAGTTGGTATTAGAGCACTAGGTTACATAGGTCTCACAACTCACGGACAAGCTTAGTAGAGTCTGAGGGATCGGTACGGAGACGTCTGTACTTATCCCCCAGAGGCTACCAAGTTAGGAAAAATCTCCCATTTGTTCTTTCTTGTCGTGCGGTTAGGTTTCTCAATGCTAATTGAACTTCTACTCTGTTCTTTCGCAGATGGCGAGAACACGCACTTCCTCATCTACTGATCAGCAGTCCGAGCCCCAGGCAGCCCCCGCTAGGGGCAGAGGACAAGGTCGTGCTAGAGGACGAGGTAGGGGCAGAGCTTAGCCCCAAGCTGCAGCACCAGCGGCTGAGCCTCAGGTCGGCTTTGACGAGGAGGTTCCGGCCCCAGCCCCAGCAGCTCCAGTAGGCCCAACATAGGTCCTAGAGGGGTTTATTGCTACCCCATTTCTTCAGGACGCTTTGGTCCGGTTGATGGGTCTCATGGAGAGTGTCACCCGAGCAGGATTGCTTCTTGTAGCACCAGCCACTTCTCAGGCTGGAGGAGGAGCCTAGACTCCTACTACACATACTCCGGAGTAGGTAGCTCCCCAGGGTCAGATTCCAGTGGTTCAGCCAGGTATGGCAGTTCAGCCGGGGGTAGTTGCTCAGACCGGCGATGGCGCGCCTATGTCCGCAGATGCTTTGTGGAGGCTTGATAGGTTCACCAAGCTTTTCACTACTACTTTCAGCGGTACTTCTTCTGAGGACCCCCAGGATTTCTTATATAGCTGCCACGAGGTTCTTCGGAACATGGGCATTGTGGAGTCCAATGGAGTTGATTTTGCTGCCTTTCGTCTATTTGGATCCGCCAAGACTTAGTGGAGGGATTTTTGTTTAGCCAGACCAGCAGGGTCGCCTTCTTTGACTTGGGATCAGTTTTCAGAGTTGTTCTTTGAGAAGTTTCTTCCCGTTACTCAGAGGGATGCTTATCGGAGGCAGTTTGAGCGCCTCCAGCAGGGTTCTATGATGGTCACTCAGTATGAGACCCGGTTTATCGATCTAGCTCGCCATGCTCTTGTCATACTCCCCACTGAGAGGGAGAGGGTGAGGAGATTTATTGATGGTTTGATTCAGCCGATTCGTCTCCAGATGGCTAGGGAGACTGGTAGTGAGATCAGCTTTTAAGAGGCAGCCAATGTTGCCCGCCGAGTTGAGATGGTCTTGTCTCAAGGGGGGTGGTCATAAAGCAGATAAGAGACCCCGTCACTCAGGTCGATTCAGTGGTGCCTCATCTAGAGGCAGGGATTCTTATGATAGGTGTCAGCCTTCTAGGCCTTTCCAGTCAGCCCTCCAGGTTTCTCAGGGTGCCCTAGGTGATCGTGGTTTTTGTGGGTATTATTCTGATCAACAGTCACTCAGTGCACCGCCAACTCCAATCAGTGCACCGCTATTTCAGAGTTTCCGTGGAGGTCATTCAGGTCGCCAGGGCCAGCCACAACGTTTGGAGGGATGTTGTGAGTGTGGTGAGTATGGTCACATCAGGAGAGCTTGCCTGAGATTGAGGGGTACTTAGTCGCAGCAGCAGGGTCCCCGTCCTATGATTCAGGCACCAGATGCTCCACAGCCAGCCAGAGGTGGAGGTAGAGGCCATAGAGGTGGAGGTAGAGGTCATAGAGGTGGAGCTCAGACCGCCTAGGGCGGAGATCAGCTAGCAGCAGATCAATCTAGGGATACAGTTCAGAGTGGTGGGGCCCAACCCCGTTGCTATGCTCTCCAGGCTCGGCTCGAGGCAGAGGCCTCAGATGCGGTGATTACAGGTACGGTTCTGGTTTGTGATCGAGATGCTTCGGTACTATTTGATCCAGGGTCTACGTATTCATATGTTTCATCTTATTTCGCACCATGCTTGGTCATGCCTAGTGATGCCTTGGGTATTCCTGTATATGTGTCTACACCGGTGGGTGACTCTATCGTGGTCGACCGAGTCCATCGTTCGTGTGTTGTAGTGATTGGGGGTCTTGAGACCCGTGTAGACTTGTTACTCTTAGATATGGCGGAGTTTTATATCATTCTGGGTATGGATTGGTTATCACCCTATCACGCTATCTTGGACTGCCATGCCAAGACTGTGACCTTAGGTTTACCGGGTATGCCTCGCTTAGAGTGGAGAGGGACTCTAGGTCACTTTACCTGTAGTGTCATATCGTACGTGAAGGCTCGACGTATGGTCGAGAAGGGGTGTCTGGCCTATTTGGCCTATGTTCGTGATTCCAGTGCTGAGGTCCTTCCCGTAGATTCTATGCCTATTGTCCAGGAGTTTCCTGATGTTTTTTCTTTCAGACCTGCCGGGTATGCCACCCAACAGGGATATTGATTTCTGAATTGATTTGGCTCCGGGCACCCAGCCCATTTCTATCCCGCCATATCGTATGACCCCGCCAGAGCTGAAGGAGTTAAAGGACCAGTTGCGGGATTTGCTAAAGAGGGGTGTCATTAGACCCAATGTTTCTCCTTGGGGCGCGCCAGTGTTATTTGTCAAGAAGAAGGACGGATCGATGAGGATGTGCATAGATTACCGACAATTGAACAAGGTAACGATTAAGAATAAGTATCCACTACCAAGGATTGATGATTTGTTCGACCAGCTTCAGGGTGCCAGGGTATTTGCCAAGATTGACTTGAGATCTTGCTATCATCAGTTGAGGATTAGGGCATCCGATGTCCCTAAGACAACTTTCCGTACTCGGTATGGGCATTATGAGTTCTTGGTCATGTCGTTTGGGTTGACCAATGCCCCAGCAGTGTTTATGGAGTTGAGGAACCAAGTGTTCAGGCCATATTTGGACATGTTCGTGATAGTCTTCATTGATGACATTTTGGTGTACTCCCGCAGTCAAGAGGAACACGAGCAGTACCTTAGAGTGGATCTTCAAACTCTGAGGGATAGTCAGTTATATGCCAAGTTCTCCAAGTGTGAGTTCTGGCTGAGTTCAGTTGTATTTCTGGGTCACGTTGTAGCACCTGAGGGTATTCAGGTGGACCCGAAGAAGATTGAGGCAGTCAAGAACTGGCCTAGGCCAGCATCAGCTACAGAGATTCGGAGTTTCTTGGGATTGGCAAGCTACTACCGTCGGTTTGTGGAGGGGTTTCCATCTATTGTAGTTCCGATGACCCAGTTGACCCTAGAAGGGTGCCTAGTTCAGATGGTCGGACGAGTGTGAGGCGAGCTTTCAGAAGCTCAAGGCAGCTCTGACTACGGCACCGGTGTTGGTTTTGCCCACAGGATCTGGGCCTTATACCGTTTATTTTGATGCTTCCCGTATTGGACTTGGTGCACTATTGATGCAGGATGGAAAGGTTATATCCTATGCTTTGAGGCAGTTGAAGATTCATGAGAAGAACTATCCAGTGCATGATTTAGAGTTGGCAGCTATTGTTCACACCTTGAAGATTTGGAGTCACTATTTGTATGGCGTGGCATGTGAGGTGTTCACGGATCACAAAAGTCTTCAGTTCTTGTTCAAGCAAAAGGAGTTGAATTTGAGGCAGAGGAGGTGGTTGGAGTTGTTGAAGGACTATGATGTCACCATTTTATATCATCCGGGGAAGGCCAATGTAGTGGCTGACGCTTTGAGTAGGAAGTCAGCCAGTATGGGCAGCCTTTCTTATATTCCAGTCAGTCAGAGGCCGCTTGCTTTGGATGTTCAGGCCTTAGCCAATCAGTTTCTGAGACTGGATGTTTCTTAGCCTAGTCGTGTGTTAGCTTCCACAGTCGCTCATTCTTCACTATTGGAGCGTATCCGTGATCGACAGTTTGATGATCCCCATTTATGTGTCCTTAGAGACACGGTGCAGCGAGGGGGTGCCAAGCAGGTTACTTTAGATGCGGATGGAGTTTTGAGATTGCAGGGGCAAATTTGTGTGCCTAATGTGGATAGGCTTCGAGAGTTAATTTTAGAGGAGGCCCATAGCTCCAGGTACTCTGTTCACCCGAGCGCCATGAAGATGTATCAGGACTTGCGGCAGTATTATTGGTGGCGTAGGATGAAGAGGGATATCGTAGCATATGTGGCTCATTGTTTCAATTGTCAGCAGGTTAAGTACGAGCATCAGAGGATTGGTGGTTTACATCAGAGGATTGACGCGATATGGGTTCTTGTTGATAGGCTGACCAAGTCAGCGCATTTCATTCCTGTGACAGTCTCCTATTCTTCTGAGAGGTTCGCTGACATCTATATTCGGGAGATTGTTCGCCTTCATGGTGTGCCCGTGTTTATCATTTCAGATCGGGGTACGCAGTTTACCTCGCGCTTCTGGAGAGCAGTTCAGCGGGAGTTGGGCACACGGGTAGATTTGAGCACAGCATTTCATCCCCAGACGGACGGTCAGTCTGAGCGGACTATTCAGATTTTGGAGGATATGCTTCGAGCTTGTGTTATTGATTTTGGAGGTTCATGGGATCAGTTCTTGCCTTTAGCGGAGTTCGCTTACAACAACAACTACCAGTCGAGCATCCAGATGGCTCCTTATAAGGATTTATATGGTAGGCGGTGTCGGTCTCCGGTTGGATGGTTTGAGCCTAGAGAGGCTCGGTTGTTAGGTACAGATTTGGTTCAGGAGGCCTTGGACAAGGTCAAGATCATTCAGGATAGGCTTCGTTCAGCTCAGTCTAGGCAAAAGAGCTATGCAGATCGTAAGGTTCGAGATGCAGCTTTCATGGTTGGTGAGCGAGTATTGCTCCGAGTGTCGCCTATGATGACGAGATTTGGGAAGAAGGCCAAGCTTAGCCCTAGGTTCATTGGTCCATTTGAGATTTTTGATCTAGTGGGAGAGGTGGCTTACAGACTTGCATTGCCTCCTAGCTTATCAGCCGTACATCCAATTTTTCATGTATCCATGCTTCGGAGGTATCACGACGATCCAGCCCACGTGTTAGACTTCAGTACTGTCCAGTTGGACAAGGACTTGTCTTATGAGGAGGAGCCAGTAGCTATTCTAGACCGGCAGGTTCGTCAGTTGAGATCCAAGAGTTTTCCTTCTGTTCGTGTTCAGTGGAGAGGTCAGCCTCCTGAGGCATCGACCTGGGAGTCCGAGTATGATATGCGGAGCCGTTATCCCCATCTTTTCCCCGACTCAGGTACTTCTTCCTTTTGTCCGTTCGAGGACGAACAGTTGTTTTAGAGGTGGAGAATGTGACGACCCAAAGGGTCATCACTTGTTTCCTTACTCACGATGTACTTCTGAGGCCTTGAAAACCTCATTTGGGGTTGCCTCGATTTGCATGCACAGTCCGGGCGCGTAGCCGGAAAGCTTAAATGTGAATTTTGTGAGAAAAATGTTAAGTCTTGATATTAAATTGATTAAATTTAGCTTCGGTCAATATTTCTGGCAAACGGACCTGGACCTGTGTTTTGGCGGTCCCGTAGGGTCCGTAGGAAAATATGGGACTTGGGTGTATGCCCAGAATCGAATTCCAAGGTCCCAAGCCCGAGAAATGAATTTTTGTGTGAAATTGTTTTTTGAAAATAATTAAGGAAATTGGAAATGAGATTTGACTAAAAGACTGTGGTATCGGGCTCGTATTTTGGTTCCGACACCCGGTACAAGTCTGATATATGGTTTAAGCGCTTTCTGTAAAGTTTGGTTGAATCCGGACGTCGTTTGACGTGTTTTGGACTTAAAACTCTAAACTTGATGTTTTATGAAAATTAGAAGGAAATCATGGGTCTTGAGGCCTAATTTGATGTTTATGATGTTGTTTAGGTGATTTGATCGCACGGATAAGTTCATAGGATATTTTTGAGGTTGTGTGTATGTTCGGTTTGGAGCCCCGTAGGCTCGTGGTGAATTTTGAGTAGGTTCCGGGAGGTCTTAGACTTAAAATACCAGGTGTTGCAGGTTCAGGAGAATTGCAGGCTCCAGCGTGCCCGCAGTCGCCTTAGCGCGATCCGTGGTGCGTGCTGCGCGGACGCGGTCCCCTTAGTGTGGTCTGCGGTGGAAGCTGCGCTGCCGCGGTCCGCGTTGGGTCTTCAGGGAGGGTATATAAAGACGGGAATTTCAAATATTTTTCAGTTTTTCAAAAACCCAAAACATAAGAGGCGATTTTCCAAACAATTCTACTTCTTCAAAACGATTGGTAAGTGGTTTCTAACTCATTTTCTTCACTCCTTAACATCTTTTAACTTAAATTCAAAAACAAAGATTTTAATGGGGAAATTTGGGAATTTTGGGTAGAACCTAGGTTTTCTAAAATTGGGGGTTTTGGACCTCAATTTGAGGTCTGATTCCAAAATAAATTATATATTTGAGTTCATGGGAGAATGGGTAATCGGGTTTTGATTCGAACCTCCGGTTTTGACCATGTGGGCCCGAGGGCATTTTCGACCTTTTGGGAAAAATGATGAAAAAGCTATAATTAGACATTCGGTTTGATTTGTTTAGCACATATTGATATTATGAAGTCATTATTGTATAGATTTGGTTGAGTTGGAGCCGAATTTGAGAGGGAAAGCGGTTTTTGAGGATTGAATTGGCCGTGGAAGTTTGAGGTAAGTGTTTGGTTTAACCCTAGCTTGAGGGAATAGGAGTTGAGTCTTGTTTGCTACTTGCTAAGTGATCGAGTACGACGTATAGGCATGGTGACGAGTATCTATACATTGGTGTCTAGCATGACTGTGAGTCCTTATAATGCGATTATCATGATTTAGTTGTAATTTCGTGCTTAATTAAGGATTTCTATATGTTGTAAAGAACATGTGAAAGACAATATGATCATTTGATTTCGAGGAGCATTGGCTCGGGTTGTGATACGAATTTTGAAGGTATACGAAATGATCTGATTCTTTGGAGCGTAGGCTCAAATGATAAAGCGAATTATAAAGTAAGAAATGAAAGAAAGAGAAAGAGTTATTGGCTATTCCCTTGCCGGGACGTTCTGTTGATTTTGTTGGTTTTCTTCTCCCTTGCTGGGATATTGCGTTTATTGATATTGTTCCCTTGCCGGGATTTAATTGTTTGACTGTATTCCCTTGCCGGGATTTCTTCTAATATTTGTTTACTTCCTTGCCCCTTATTTGTGACTGTTGTTTGGGTGAGGTAGAATTATAAATGATATGGACCGGGTTGCACGCCGCAACAATGACATTTGAGGATCGGGTTGCACGCCGCAACAGTGACATTTGAGGGTCGGGTTGCGCGCCGCAACAATGATAAATCATATGGATCGGGTTGCACGCCGCAACAATGATATTTTTAGACCGGGTTGCACGCCGCAACAGTGTTGTAACATATTGGGGTCGGGTTGCGCGCCGCAACAATTATTGATGCAAATGTGTTTATTTTGGGTATTAGTTTCTTGTTCGCTGTAAATTCTAAGCTGCCTTTAGATTGCTACTCTGGATTTACTGTTAATATTGTTATCTCCCCACAGCATGCGTCCCCTCCCATATTGTTAGTTGCCTTGTATTTCGATTTTCCCTGTATATTTATAATTGCACATGTTTATGTGGTGTCCAGTATAGCCTCGTCACTACTTCGCCGGGGTTAGGCTAGACACTTACCAACATATGGGGTCGGTTGTGCTGATGCTACACTCTGTGCATTTTTGCACGGGTCCAGATTTCGAGCAGCAACAGCAGCAGCACTAGTACGGGAGCAGACTAGTGCTACACTTTTATAATTAAGACTTCCGCATTTTGATACACTTTTATAATTAAGACTTCCGCTACTATTTAATTGCGTTGTTTTTACATTGTTGCCTTAAATTGCTAAAAAGGCATCATGTTGTAGACGAAAGGTAAATAAATTTGGCTTGCCTAGCTTCTACGAGTAGCGCCATCACGACTCCCGAGGGTGGGAAATCCGGGTCGTGACACTGGGAGACTCTAAAATTCATCATTTTGATTAACCGCATCTATAATAAATTAAGTAATGCGGAGATATGCTTCAGCTAGGGGTGGCAAAATTAACTCAAACCCATTTGATTCGCCTAACCCGCCCATGCTTTAATGGGTTTGGGCTAGAATGATTTTTCAAAGGGATTTTTTCATTCCTATATACTATTTGGAACTTTATTATCCTTAATGTCCATGTTTAGTTAATTACCCGGCATAAACAAGTTTTGTTTACGAAATATATATTGTCCACCTTAAAAGGCTCACAATCCTTTATTTGTGCCTTCAATTAGGGATTTAGTTACACCCTTTTCCTTTTTTTCTCTACTCTCTCCCCTCTTCTCTCCAGATTTTCTCTTTCTCCCCATATCTTCAGCAGAAGCTATAGATCTTGCATAGAAGTGAACTTATCTTGTTTGAATATTGTATCCACTTACAGCTTGTTTGGATGGTTGTTACCCATTGTATTGTATTGTATTGTTATCCCAAAACAATGTTTGTTTTGATTGTTTATTTAAAATTGGTTGTATCGTATTGTTAAATCCATTATTCCGGAATAACCAGAAGCCCCATTTTATGAAACAACCGATTTGGTGTGGTGAGATCCTTTCTTATTTTCTTTTCC
Source organism: Nicotiana attenuata (assembly GCF_001879085.1). Lineage (NCBI taxonomy): Eukaryota > Viridiplantae > Streptophyta > Magnoliopsida > Solanales > Solanaceae > Nicotiana > Nicotiana attenuata. The sequence goes on from NW_017676596.1 coordinate 23,296, forward strand.
AATTGTGCCCTTACTTATTACTCTATAATTTTACTTTTTTTATTTTTTATTTTATTTTAACTCCAAATCTCCAACCTATTGACCTACTTTATCTTCTTCCATCTTTTCTAGAGTTGGTTTGCCCCGTTCTTATTATGCAAGTCTCTGTTAAATCTTTTGTCTCTTTCCATCATCATAATTAATTTTTTTGTTGCTAATATAAGTTAACCTTTTTTTTCCAGGTTTTTGCTCTTGTTTTCAATCTACATAATTAATCATAAATTAGTAGAAAGAGGTTGTCTTAAGTTATCTTTATGTGTAGTTCTTGATAAAATTTATTTAAAACCAGGGGTGGCTCGAGGGGAAGACTAGTAAAGATTTTGCTTTAGACAACCTAAATGTTGGGGCCCCAAAAATATTCTTAATTGTAGATTTACTATCTTGTTTTCGTTTAGACAATATTGAAGTTTATAAAAAAAGAAAACAAAAATACTAAATCCTTATAAAGAAAGACTATCTATTTTTTAACAACAGAAATATTTTAGAACTTTGAATTAAGATACTTAAATCTTCATATTGATAAATAACATTATTTTACAATATGGTCAATCGTAACCAAATGCAAATACGTGGCTAACATCTTATTAGCTTAAATTTTCTTACCAATGTGAATATTAATATAATATTTTGTAAGATAACTACACTATGGACAAAAAGAAAGAACGAGAAAAGGGAACCAATGTAATATTAAATACTATATTTTGCAAGATAACTATACTATAGACAAAAAAAAAATAAGGCCCTTAATTAAAGTTTGACTTTAGGCCACGAGTTTTATTGAGACGCCTTTGTTTAAAACAATTGGGGGTATTTTAGTGAACTTATCAGTTACAGCACAGTACCATACAATCAAACCAAACAATAAAATATTATTTAACAACAGCAAACGATACAATCTATTCAGACATTGTATCCATAAAACGATACAAAACAATACAATACAGTACAATACAATACAATACATTATAAAACGATGGATAACAATGATCCAAACATAGTGTTAGATAAGCCAAAAAGAAATAAAAATAAGGAGAAACATATTATATTTATTATACTAGGTAAGGGAGTTACGTTGTTGGAGGAAAATAACTAGCTAGGTTTTAATGGATCCAAGTGTATGTGAATTATGTGGGGTAGTCAGGGGCAGGGGAAGATTTACATGGCCCAAGCGGTGTCACGGGACACCGCATCATCAAATTTTTTTACTATTTATATATATATATATATATATATATATATATATATATATATATATATATATATATATATATATATATATATATACAAGATAAGTAAAACAGAAATACAAGATAAAAGNAATCTGCACTATTTTCAAATATTGAAATCAACATATCTCCTACAATATAAGGTCAAATGGAGTGATTCAAGAGCCTAACTTGACTAGAATTTCACAAGAAATCCATTGGAGGCATCAAAAGTGAGTTTCGAGATCTTTTGGCAGAAGAAACAAGGCAGAACAGTGTTAAAACGAGGGTTTTGTGCATTTAACATATTTTGAGTTGAGGAGTTCGGAATTGGGCAATTTTCGAGGCGATTTTCAGCATATGAACTGGGGTAAGTGTTCCCCACTCGGTTTTGGTTATATTTCGTGAATCTATCTTCGATTTTAGCTTTTGGTTGATGAATTTTAAAGAAGAAATTGGGGGTTTTGGCCTAAAGTTTCATAATATGAATTTTTGAGTTTTGAACACCAATTCGGAGTTGAATTTGAGTTAAACTATTATGGCTGTACTCGTAATTGAATGTGTTGACGGATTTTGTGAGTTTTGTCGGGTTCCAAGGTGTGGGCCCGGGTTGGGTTTTTTGGCTGATTTTGGGCTTTTGATTAAAGATTCAACCTTTTTCGATTATCATTGGTTCCTTTTGCATTGTTTGATGTATTTGAATTGTGTTTGATTAGTTTCGAGCCGTTCGGAGGTCAGAACGCACGTGATGGGATTCTTGGAGCATCGCTTGGCTTGCTCGGTGTCGGAATTGGCTTGTTTAAGATAAGTAACTCTTCTAAACTTAGTGTTGAGGGTATCAAACCCCGAACTATGTGTTATGTGATTGGTGTTGAGGTGACCCACATGCTAGGTGACGGGCGTGTGGGCGTGCACCCTGTGAGTTGTGACTCTCTTATTTCCAGGGCACTGTTTAGTGGCCCACTTTGTTGATATTTGTGTTTTCCACCATGTGATAAAATAATTGAGCTGTACATCATGTTAAATATCATGATTAGGCTTTGTGCTAATATTTTTGGGACCCATAGTGGTCGTTTATTGTTGTCACCTCATTGATTTCATTGATATTTTGTACTCAGTCGCATTCATGCATTCATATCATATCTGAGTCTACGTTGTTACTTAATGATACATCATATCATTGTTCCGCGTCAATTTTCATGACATTGTGCACCCGTGGGTAGACTGGAGAGTGATGACTGAGTGAGGCCGAGGGCCCGATTGTGAGATGTTGATACTATAGCACGTGAGTTGTCCATGCGGATTCAGATATTGATGTTATATCATGTGAGTTGTCCGTGCAAATTCTGATATTGATGTTATGGCACGTGATTTGTCTGTGCGGATTATAGCGCTTGGGCTGTAGGAGCCCCTCCGGAGTCTGCACACCCCCAGTGAGCGCAGTTGATTATCTTCAGGGATGGATCTTCCCCCGGTATGGAGATGGATCTTCTCCATGAGGCTGGATTGGCCTGTTCCTCGGTACTGGGTGACTTATAGTCAGTGATGCATATATTCCGGGATGGATCTTCCCTGGGCCGTATGGGCCATATACAGTACCGAGTGGTTTATTATTATGAGTGAAAGGTGTGATACAGTGAGGTTGAGTACTCTGAGAGTGTGAGTACATGATTCATCTCTGAGGTACATGGAATTCGCATACATATATGGCATACATGCATAGAGACGTATTTTTCCTCATACTGTACGGTCTCACGTCATTCATGACTTTTTACATACATTGATATGTGGTTATAGAGAGGTATTTCACACTTGCTATTGAAAAAGAAAATGAAACATGTTTACCTATCGTGGAAAGGATTTTCAGGAAAAAGTTACAGTTTTCAAAACTTACTCATATTTTTAACGATTTCGGTAGAGGATTTGGACTTTCATTGGTATACTTGAAAAGTGGAACTATTTTTCGGAAAACTATGAAAAGGATGAGCACTCTATTTCTGAGCTATTTTATTTATTTATTGGTTGTACACTGTATGAACTACTGTTGGTTATTTGTGTTGGACCGGAACTATGTTCCAGCTCGTCACTGCTTTCAACCTGAGGTTAGGTTTGGTACTTTTTGAGTACATGGGGTTGGTTGTACTCATACTGCAGTTCCTACACATTGCGTTTAGATCCCGGATGCTGAGGTTGCTGCGATCGATGGTTGCTGGATTTCAAGGCGTACTTGTGTTCCTGCTGTAGCTGCTTCTTGATCACGGTAGCCTTAGACTTATAAACTCTATTTATGAAATTTTCGAACAGAAGATGTATTTTCTTCATATCTGTTTTGTAAACTCTATTCTCAGAAGCTCATGATTTGTACTACCAGTCCTTGGGAAATGTATAAGATTTAGATAATTCTGTTATTTAATTGTTTTATTAAGTTAAATGGAATTGGATAATTGTTAATTGGCTTACCTAGCGGGATGGGTTAGGTGCCATCACGACTGGTGGATTTTGGGTCATGACAGATTGGTATCAGAGATCTAGGTTCATAGGTTCTACAAGTCATGAGCAAGTGTCTAGTAGAGTCTTGTGGATCGGTATGATGACGTCCATATCTATCTTCGAGAGGCTACAGGACATTTAGGATATACTTCCCATCTTTCTTTCCTTATCATGCGGTATTGATTTAGCTTGTAGCGTAACTCTTTGAATTTCTTTCCACGCATTCGTATGCGCATGTGAGCGCTCGGTATGAGCTGTACATCGCCGATTTGTGATTCCATGGAAGAGGTGTGAGATGTGATTTCGGTATGCTGATGATGGGCCAGTCTGGAGGACTTGAGGCCGGGTTTTGACTGTGGTTTGAGCACAGAGGTGTTGATTTTGTGAGCATGTGCTTTTGGATTTTGTCCCTATTAGTAGAATTTGTGGCTGGATGGCTACGTGATGAGTATGATGTTACTGCGAGATATGTTCATATTGTTGAATGTGACGAGAATGGTCTGCTTGAAGTGTAGAAAGAACTATTTGGTGCTTGATTTCCATCTTGATTTGATGTATAGCCCCGAGTTATGGGTGTGTTGAACGGTCTTTTCATGTTGATTAGTTGAGGATTGAAGTAGATTTCATGTCGTGATATGAGTTCAGACTCAGGAAGATTAAGTGATTGCGTAATGTTTATGACTGTGGAAGGGTATAGAGAGAGGTCAGTTTGAGGCAAAGCAGGTAGGCTATCTCCTGCGGGGTGTCCTGAGGCTTTTGTTATCACTATGTTGTTTGTTGAGAGTTCTTTTTTACCAGTGAATTATATGTGCTACAATTTGAAAGTTTGGATTGCTTATGAGAGTTGGCTTGACTGTTACAAGGGCGAATGTGAGATTTGCACATGATTTGAGATGTTAGATGGTTTGTGTTATACGAGCTTAGGGAGGATTTAGTTGAATCTTACTGCGGTATTATGGCTGTAATAAAGTGTGGATATTGGGAGTTATGGTGTATAATATCCAGTAACAGACCTCCTCGAGATAGGGCAGGCAGCCCAGTTAGAATCTGAGTAAGCCCTGAGGCTGAAATCAGGAGTGTTGCGTAGCAAAATATCCTGGGCAGGATCATTACCAAGGTAGCGGAGAACATGTAGAGCAGCCAACATATGAGGAACCTTAGGAGAGACCAAAAAAAATTAGCTCAAGTGTTGAACAGAGAAAGAAATGTCCAGCCTAGTGTGTTGCAAAAAATTCAACTTCCCAATTAACCTCCTATAAACAGAAGGATCAAAAAGTGGATCACTAGAATCAATGTGGAGTTTGTGTTAAGGATCAACAGGAGTAGTAACAGACTTGGCATCTTGACAATGAAATTCAGATAGGAGATCCTTGGTGTACTTGTGTTGATGCACAACATAACCACCTTCCACCAAAGAGACTTCAAGGCCAAGAAAATAATGAATAGAACTAAGATCTTTGATCCTGAATTGTTGATCTAAATAGGCTTTGAAATCTGAAATTTCTTCAACATCATCACCAACAATAGAATGTCATCACATATACCACTAAAATAACAAGTGGAGGAGGCAGTGATTTGGTGAATAAAGAGGAGTCATCTTGCTAGGGAGTAATCTTTGGAAATAAGAGATTGGAAAGTTTTGCAAACCATTGCCTAGAAGCCTGCTTCAAACCATAAAGGGATTTCTTTAACTTGCATGCTAAAGGAGGATCAAAAGAAGAAGGACCCACAGTTAACCCTAGAGGTATTTTCATGTATACCTCCTCATGAAAATCCCCATGTAGGAAAGCATTGTTGACATCCAACTCGTGGACTGCCCAACCATGCTTGACTGCTAAGGTGAGAAAACACTTGACAGTTGTGATCTTGACAACTAGACTAAATGTTTCAAAATAATCTATGCCTTCTTTCTGGGAATCACCTCTAATCACTAACCTTGCCTTGTATCTCTCAATTGAACCATCAGACTTTTGTTTGATCTTGTATACCCATTTTCATGGTATAGCTTTCTTACCTGGAGGCAATGGAACAATGTCCCAAGTTTGATTTGCCTCCAAACCTTGAAATTCCTTAACCATAGCATCCTGCCAGGCAGGATAAGATGCTGCTTGATGGTAAAACTGAGGCTCAAGCGTATGAATCTCAGTAGAGGTAACCATGAAATTTATAGGAAAGGTGGGGATTGCTGTGTAACAAACATAATCCTGAAGATACACAGGTTTGTTAGAATCTCTATTTGGATCTCCTAAGTGACACAATAGGAGAAGTAGTAGAAGAGACAGGAGAAGAAGAAGGAAAACTAGGAGGAGGAGCATAAGAAGAAGTATCTACTGGTGAAGTAGATTGAACAGCCTGAACAGGTGGTGAGGCAGAAGTTGTATTATCAGGAGAAATAGAAGAAATATTAGGTGAGAAATGTCTATGAAAGGATCAGAAGTAATTGGAAAAACAGAAGAAGGAGAAGGAGAATGATAAGGGAAGATATGTTCATGGAAAATGACATCTCTAGAAAATAAAATGGAATGAGATGTAAGATTGAGCAACTTATTCCCTTTCTTTCCTAAAGGGTAACCTAAGAAAACACATAGAGATGCTCTAGGTTGAAATTTGTCCCTACCCACCTTTGGTAATGTAGCAAAACAAAGACAACCAAAGGTTCTAAGGTGAGAGTATGTAGGAGATTGGCCATGAAGTTTTTCAAAAGGTGACATATTGTGTAACACACTGGAGGGAAACCTATTTATCAAATAGGTGGCAGTAAGAACACAGTCACCCCAATATTTGACAGGTAGTTTAGATTGAAATAAAAGGGATCTTGATGTTTCTAAGAGATGCTTATGTTTTCTCTCAACAACCTCATTTTTTTGAGGAGTATGGGAAATTGTGGTTTGGTGAAGAATCCCAGAATCAGCAAAATAGGAAGAAATTTGTGCACTAGAGCCTAGCTCAAATGCATTATCAGATCTAATTGTTTGAACTTTAGAACTGAAATGAACCTGGGCCATGGAAACAAAAGCTTTGATAATGGAAAAAGCATTACTTTTGCAAGAAAGTAAGTGTGTCCAGGTTACTCTTGAGAAATCATCAACAATAGTGAAGAAATATCTAAAACCATTATACGTTGTATGATAAGGGCCCCATAGATCAATATGTACAAGCTGAAAATGGTGAGTAGACTTGATAGTGCCATCAGGGAATGAAAGTCTTTGTTGTCTAGCTAATGGACAGACATGACAAATAAAGGACTGTTTTGAAGACAACTTATCAGAAAGAACCGAGATAGATTTCATTCTATGAAATGGCATATGCCCTAATCTTTGATGCCAGAAAAGATCAGCTTTATTAATAGAAGAAACATGATTACAAGTAGTTGTACAAGCACTGTAACCACATTTAAGAGAAGAAGATATAGCTAATATGGTATTTACATGTGAATCAGACTGTCCCACAATGAGATCTGAATGAATGATGTACAACCCATTGGCAGCCCTACCAATTTCCAGTGGCCTCTTCAGAGAAGGAGCCTGTATACAATAAGAGATATTGGTAAAGAGGGTTGTTCACAGAAATTGATCAGCTAGCTGTAGCACAGAAATCAAATTAAATTGAAAAGAAGGAACTAAAAGCACATTTGTTAGAATTAGATCATTACATAGTTTCAAAGAACCAGTGCAATTAACTTTTACTTTGTAACCATTTGGTAGTGTTACCAAGTAAGGGGAAGGTAATGGTTGAATATTGTGTAGGAGTTCATTATGTGGGGTCATATAGTTAGTAGCTCCTGAATCTAGAATCCAAGTGTTGACATTTAATTGAGAAACACAGCATAAAGCAATAGAATATACAGCAAAACTACATAACACACCTGCAAATGCTCCCATAGCAGAAGAAGCAATAATGGGATCCTAATTTGCAGCAGAAATTTGAGACTGTTGGAAGAGACTCATGAGGTGTTGATACTGTTCTTTACTAAAACCATGAACTGGACTTCCAGGTAGAACATCAGGAGCTGAGAAGGAATCAGTTTTTGGATCACCAAGCTGAAAACAAGCCACAGTCTTCTACCCCTTGGTGAATTTGAAGTCACTAGGGAATCCATGCAGCCTATAACACTTGTGAACAGAATGACCTGGCTTTCTACAATATTTGCACACAATGTTGGACCTTTTGTTCTCAAAATTGATCTTCTGAGAATAAGAATTGCTTGTTGAAGTGTTTTGGACAGGAGAGGATTTGGCATGAAAAGAGGTTGATTCAGAGAGAAATGAAGATCCTGAAACCCGAATCTCCCTTTGACTCTCATCATGTAGCAACATTGAATAGGCTTTACTCAAGGAAGGTACAGGAATCATCATAAGGATGTTACTTCTAACATTAAAGTATGTTTCATTTAACCCAGTAAGAAAATGAATAAGCTTCTATCCTTCACTGCACAGTGGTTCTGCTCCACAGGTACAAGTTGGTCCAAATGAAGCAGTTTTTAACTCATCCCACAATTTTCTTAACCTAGTGTAATAACTAGCAATGTCACGAGAACCCTGAGAGACTCCTCCAATTTCTCTCTGAATTTGGTAGTACCTACTGGCATTAGATTGACCATATCTCTCCTCTAGATCTTTCCAAAGATCTCTTGCAGTATCACAGTAAAGAACACTGTCAGCAATATCCCTAGACACTGAATTACTCAACCATGCAAAGACCATGTCATTGCATCTTAGCCAATGATCATATAGAGGAGAGTTAGGAGATGGCTGGTTGATTCTTCCATTAATCATCCCAGCCTTGTTCTTAGCAGAGAGAGCAATAAGAA
>NW_017676596.1:32326-33695 GCF_001879085.1 Nicotiana attenuata
TAATATTTTTGGGACCCATAGTGGTCGTTTCTTGCTGTCATCTCATTGATTTCATTGATATTTCGTACTCAGTCGCATTCATGCATTCATATCATATCTAAGTCTATGTTGTTACTTAATGATACATCATATCATTGTTCCGGGTCAGTTTTCATGACATTGTGAGCCCGTGGGTGAGACTGGAGAGTGATGACTGAGTGAGGCCAAGGGCTTGATTGTGAGATGTTGATACTATAGCACGTGAGTTGTCCGTGCGGATTCTGATATTGATGTTATAGCATGTGAGTTGTCCGTGCGGATTCTGATATTGATGTTATGGCATGTGAGTATTCCGTGCAGCACGTGAGTTATCCGTGCGAATTATAGCGCTTGGGCTGTAGGAGCCCCTCCGGAGTCTGCACACCCCCAGTGAGCGCAGTTGATTATCTTCAGGGATGGATCTTCCCCCGGTATGGAGATGGATCTTCTCCATGAGGCTGGATTGGCCTGTTCCTCGGTACTAGGTGACTTATAGTCAGTTATGCATATATTCCGGGATCGGGATCTTCCCTGGGCCGATGGGCCATATACAGTACCGAGTGGTTGATGATGATGAGTGAAAGGTGTGATACAGTGAGGTTGAGTACTCTGAGAGTGTGAGTACATGATTCATCTCTGAGGTACATGGCATTGGCATGCATATATCACATACATGCATAGAGACGTATTTTTCCTCATGTTGTACGGTCTCACGTCATTCATGACTTTTTACATACATTGATATGTGGTTATAGAGAGGTATTTCACACTTGCTATTGAAAAAGAAAATGAAACATATTTACCTATCGTGGAAAGGATTTTCAGGAAAAAGTTTCAGTTTTCAAAACTTACTCATATTTTAACGATTTCGGTAGAGGATTTGGACTTTCATTGGTATACTAGAAAAGTGGAACTGTTTTTCGGAAAACTATGAAAAGGATGAGCACTCTATTTCTGAGCTATTTTATTTTATTTATTGGTTGTACACTGTATGAACTACTGTTGGTTATTTGCGTTGGACCGGAACTCCTTAAACATTCGTTCGTCCTCGAACGAGCATAAAGAGCATACCTGAAGTAGTGAAAAGATGAGGGTATCGGCTGCGCATATCCCGCTCGGTCTCCCAAGTCGCCTCCTCGGCCGGCTGACCCCGCCACTGAACCTTTACTGAAGCAATGTTCTTTGATCCCAACTTTCTGGCCTGTCTGTCCAATATAGCCACAGGCTCCTCAACCTAAGATAAATCCTTGTCCAACTGGACTGAGCTGAAATCCAACACGTACGACGGGTCCCCGTGATATCTCCGGAGCTTCGAAACATGAAATACCGGATGAAATCCTACCAAGCTGGG
>NW_017676596.1:41278-42376 GCF_001879085.1 Nicotiana attenuata
GATATAGTAGTTTGGTCCTAGTATTCCTCTTGCATAGTCTAATGCTTCAGTGAAGTCATTGAAACCTTTAAAAAGTGGTTTTTCTATGTTTTTAATAGAGTCTAGTACTTCTAACCATGTCTGAAAAATGCCATTTGTCTTACCATGTATAACTACATAGTATTTAAATCTTTTTTCTTGGTTTTTGTCTGTAAAATACTGTCCTAAGGCATTAAGAGCCGCTATAACATATTTATTTTTTTTTTATTATATGCTATTCATAAGTTATCAATTAAACATCTTTGAGGTCTATCTATGACACATTCTGGTAATACTCTAAACGATATGTTTGATGGTGGAAAAAATATTAAATTATGCTTTCCAAAACTTATTCTATCCATATGAGTTTGTTCTGCAAAAGATTGTGGCTTAAAATGAAGATTACCTAATACTGTCTGCAAGTATTTGTCTGAGGGTGAGGCTTGAATGCCCTTCCCTTTGTCTTCAGTCTTGGGAACTGTTGGTCTCATGCTGTACATGTAAAATATTTATTAATTAACAGTTATTTTAAGCCTGCTTAACTGATCTGCTAAATTATTATCTTTTCCTTTAATATGTTCAAAAACCAAATTATATATTGATTCAATAAAATTTAACCATCTTCTTCTACTACTATTCTTTGCATTTATCTTTTGGTGAAACTTAACTATAGCTTCACAGTCAGTTCTAATTGTTACTTCTTGTTTATTCAATATGTATAATTTAAAACTATTTAATCCGTATATTACAGCTAAAATTTCTGCATCTATACTACTCATATTTCCTTTTTCTCTATATTTACCACTTTGGTAAGCACATATTTTTTCTGTATTCTTATCACTATATTTATTTGGTTTTGCCTTCAAAACTGCTCCCCATCCTTCAAAACTCCCGTCTGTTTCTATAATTAAGTAGTCTGTTTCTAATGGCATATTTAAATCAGGAATATTTTTTATTTTTTCTTTGATTTTTTGTACTAATTTAATGTCTTCTATGTTGAAATATTTTTGTCCTATAGAGCCTGTTTTAGCATATAGTGGTCCTGCTATTTTTCCTAAATCTTGTATAAAATTTCTTGCA
>NW_017676597.1:0-38086 GCF_001879085.1 Nicotiana attenuata
AGGTCGAGTTCGATGGCCCCGACTTGCCCCGGACCGGACCCAACCCGGTCGGGCTCAAGCAAAAAAGGGTATCACCCAATACAATATATATATATATATATATATATATATATATATATATATATATATATATATATATATATATATATATATATTTGGCAAATGCATGTTTGGCCATTGGCCATAGATTTTATCTACATTCTTGCGAATTCCTAAAACACAAAAACCAAATCCCAAAACCAGCCGAAGAGCCCAAAATATCACTATTATATTTTTTAAAAATTACTCCAAACTTTTATATTTTATAAAAAAGCCCACCGTTTATTATTTTGTAACAATAGTGCTTCGTCTTCTCGGTCACCTGATAGCATACAATGTAGTTCATTATAAAAATGATAAGTTGTACCAAATTTATTTATGTTCAGGACTATGTTTTGCGATAATATAACGAATGCTATTGATAAATGTATTGTTGGGTATTTGTGATAGTTCTTAGAACTTATGAGTATAAGTAACGTTTCATTTTTTTTCAAAAAAAAAAAGTGAAATATGTTTTGAATAATAATGTCCAAACACATTTTCATTCAAACCAAACTTCATCGAAATCAGATTTTTCAAAACAAAGTTGGGAATCATGCCAAATGCTAGCTTAATAACTTGAACAAAATAAGATTCTAAACCATCATTTATCCTTTTTTTAAAGTTCAAGTTTAGTTAATACTCATCTAATTAGAACATGGAATAGATTATTTTTCTAAAACATCAAATATATTAAAACAAATTTAGTTCGCTGTAATTACAACAGTATAACATTTGAACGAGGAGCTGTATTATCTATTCAGTGGTTCTATTAACTTAAAATGGAGAAGATATCCATAATTAATTTTCTATGAACGCATTTATAATTTGTGTGCTGAAAATGGATACAATCATGAATTTGACTCGTTCAAGTAGTAGTAGTAACGTAGTGTAAAAATACAAAAAAGCGTTACCCTATAGTTCGTCTTGTTTACACTTACATTATGAACTATTCCTACAAGAAAAATATTAATTAAAACAATATAAATTGTGAAAATCTAGTACTGACAATAAGATTCATTAAACCTCAAAGAGTAAATTCAGATATATTAAATCCATGCACATATACAAACCTATAGATACACACAAACAAAGCCGTGAGTTGCAAGTAACAAATATAGAGAGAGAAAGATAGCGCGGCCATTGTTTCAGCTTTTAGAGAGAGAGAGAGAGAATGACGCCATATGACGATAACCCAATCAAAAGTGTACTCATTACGTTTCAGATCAATCATTCAATCACTTCTCCCCAATTCCCTATAAATTTCCCTTCTTCTCCTTCTCTTTTCCTAATTCCTTTTCCCCCAAAATCAATTTCACTCCTCTGTTTAATATAATTCCTCTCACTAATACCCAAAACCCCTTTCGTATACAACTCCATTTCCATTTCTCTCAATGGCTGAAGAATTTCAAGAATATGAAGTGATTTTTCAGGAAAATGCAGGACGTGAAGAAGTTCGAGAATTAGCTGATGATGATGAAGAGTATGACTTCCAAATTCGTCGTAATAACAAGGTATCTAGAATTAAGAAACTGAAGCGGAATTCTAATTCGGTTCCAGTTAATATTCCCGACAGAAATTCATGGTTTAAGTACGTGGAGAAACAGTCGGATTTTTTTGAAGATGAGTACAGAGATGACGAAGAAATGGTGCCGCCTCACGTGATAACTGGCCGGAGAATAGCCGGAAAAATGACGTCATTTTCCGTTTGTACTGGATATGGAAGGACTCTTAAGGGAAGGGATTTGAGTCAAGTAAGGAATTCAATTCTTAGAATGACTGGTTTTCTGGAAACGTAACTTTAGAGTTCAGTCTTTTCACATTAGAAGCAGAGGAAAAGTCAACAAAAAAAATAAAAAGAGAAAAAAGATATTTTTCCTTCTTTTTTTCTTCTTTTGTACTTCCCATTTGTGGAATTCCAATTCCATATCTCAGCTTTGTAATTTTAGACAAGAAAAATTATATGAATTTCCAAATGAATTCATCATTTCCTCAAAGAAAGAAAGGAAATGTGAGTTCAAATTTTGATAATTTATTTTACTTCGAATATTGGAATTGTGTTTGGTGTGGAAATTAATAATTGATAAATGATGAATTGTGTAAATCCAGGTTGTTAGTTGTGAGTAGGTTTCTGTTAAGATGCTGTGGTTGGAAATTATGTTATGCCAGTGATTTCACACCGTTTATGTTTCCTTTGAGTTTTCTCATTTCTGTCCGAACCTTCAGACAAAGCCCAGCACAAACAGCTGGTCTTAAATTGTGACAGAACTTTTTTTCTTTTAGAAAAATAAACAATTAATAATTATGAATTGTACAGGAATAAAAATATGAAAATAGATTCTTTATAGTACACATATATTTTTAATAATTTCAATATGAGGTTGTATTAGTAGTTTGAATATATAAAGAAAACCAAACGATATTACATACTGTCCTATCAAGAAGTTTGCTTTGTCTGATTGGTTCTGAGTTGTTTGTACACCGTCAAAATTTAAATGTCATTTTTTTTTTAATAAAAGTCCCACTAAAAGGCTTGTGTGCCTCCGCTATGAAAGAAGAAAAAAAAAACTTTAAACGTGAAATCTATAAATAAAATAAAAACTTATATTACACACACCAACATTGTAAAAAAAAAAAAAATTAAACTATTAATATATTACGTTACAGTCTGACAGATCAATAACCCTCTTTTTTAAAGGTCATAGTGGGATAAATGAGTTCCATCCAATTTAAATCAAAAGTCTTGAATTTGAGTCGTGTAATAGAGAAACCACAATTAGCGAGTGTTAGCTCCCCTTAAAGGAAGACCTAGATAATGTGAACATGGATACAATGAGAATGGTTGTATCAAATAATTATCTGTATTGACTTTTAGATAACTAAATAGTGCAAAAAACATTATGATACAAGTGTATATATATAAACTCGGTTTTTTAATTTATACTACTTTTGCAAATTAATGTGGAGTTGATCAAACTTTTCGATGGGAGAATTTACTTAGATGATCACATTTTCGACACAGAAAATCCTATTCGACATGTCATATCCCTTATCTTTTCCATTACTATTTCTTAATCTTGAAGGTGTTTTGCCTTTAATAATCTTGACTTAATGTCCATGTCAGGACGGCAGAAGGCCAACATGTTTTCATGAACAAAGTCATAAAAAGTTTATCCAAGTGTTAAGCAACAGTAGTAGATTAGGTTCATAGGGAGAATATTTCCCTTAATTTCTACATGTGACAAGTGACAACCTGACATAAAATAATACATAGCCAGTTTAAGGGTAAAGAAAAGGAATGGAGGGGTTTTGCCAGATAGATCTTTGCACCACTACTAATAAGTTACTGATCAATTCTTCCATTAATAATATTATAGGATTCTCAATTAAGGCACCAAGTAGATAATATAGAATTTTTAATTAGTGTAGTTTCTTGCAAAACAAGACAAGATAATTAATAGTCATAATTTATTATTAATTAGTAATAATTTTATATATAGAAGTCAAAAGCAATATGATTTGGATCACTAAGTAGGCGTTTGGACATGAATTCCAAAAAAGAAAAATCAAATTTGGAATTTCACTAAAATTTGAATTGAAGATGAAGTTGTGTTTGGTTATAATTTTTGCAAGATATTTGGATGTCTTTTTTTCAAAATCATAAAACATGATTTGTACCCCACAACCTGTAAAAAATATCAAAACCACCCCAATTTTGATTATCCTACTTGAAATAAACAATCAAACATACTATTGTTTAACTGTTATCATATTCTGCTTCACTGCAATATACAGAAGATGCAAAATCAATATCACATTTTCTAACATAGTCCGCTTTCCACTGCTATTACCACTGTTATCAAACATGTAGGTTAATAATTGATGGGGTCATTTATAAATTTTAAAAGTATAGGGTAAATTTATAAAAATTAAAAACTAGCAAATTAAAAATGAGAGCTTTATACAAAACAAAGAAAGGGGCGTAATGTTCTCTCTCGGCGCACTTTAAGCAGAGCTTGCTAACGTGCACTGAAGTATGAAAATTCCGGCCACCACCGCCATAACACCATCGGCGAGCTTAGTAACACCAAGCTCTACTGAACCAGCGCATGCAAAGCCATTAACCTTTGGAAGTTTTCTTCCACTTTGATTCCAGCCCATAGAGGAGGAACCAGCTGAGGACGAAGCTAATGGACAACAACATCTTGCTATGAAACAAGCGGTGAGGAGAACAGGTGAAGAAGTTCCACGCCGGATCCAATTCTCTGATATAGCAAACAGTACAGCAATAACTCCAGTCAAAGTCCAGGAATCTGTACCAATGGTGGAGAAACCAATGGAACAGGAACCAGTGCTACGAGATAACAGTAGTGAGGAGAGACCAGATAGAAGAACTCGTAAAGGCCAAATGGGGAAAGCTCTCAACTACATTCCACCAGATCTGCAAGGGGAACAAATTGTAGTAACAATTGAAGAGGAAGACATCAAGGAAAATCAGAATTACTGGGCTACTGCAATTATTGGGTACGTTTTGGGTGAGAATCCATATTTTAAATCTATGGAGAACTATGTTGATAATGTGTGGAATTTTGTTGATACTCCTAAGATACTATACCACGATGAGGGTTATTACATTTTTAGATTCGATTCAATTGATGATAGAGACAAAGTCATGCAATCAGGGCCATATTTTTTTCATAATAAGCCATTTATATTGAAGAATTGGTCGCTTGATTTTGTTTTTAACCCAGAGTGCTTGAATGTTATTCCGATTTGGGTAAGATTTCCAAATCTACCTGTGGGATTCTGGTCAACTGAAGCCTTAAGAAAAATGGCAAGTGGTATAGGCAAGCCTATGCATACAGATCTCTACACTGCTGAGATGGATCGTATTTCATATGCAAGGGTCCTTGTAGAGGCAGATATCTCTCATCCTTTGCCAAATGACATTCTACTTCGTACTCCAGTAGGTGTAATCCATCAAAGTATAGAATATGAATGGCAGCCAAAGTTCTGTATGGATTGCATAAAGGTTGGACATACTACTGATGAATGTAGGAAGAAGAAGGAAGAAGGAGAAGCTGGAGAATATGTAGAACAGAACAAAAAAAGGAAAAGAGGTGGAAGAAGAAGAAGAATGGTTACAAAGTGGATAGCAAAGGAGATACCAATACCAAAAAGTGGAGAAGCAGGGGATGCAAACATGAAAGAGGACACTGTAGTTGAAGAGCAAAGTGAAGACAGGCAACTTGATAGCAATGAGTTTCCACCACTATCAGTCATGAGAAGTGGGAGAAAGCATGACAAAAGTGTCCTAGTGTCTATAAGGGATGAGCCAAGCTGTTCTACTAGCCAAATCAATACCACAAATAGATTTGATGTCTTGACTCAAGGTGGTAATGAAACTGATACTGGGCAGGGCGGACAAAACCACCCTATACCTCAATGATTGTCAGCACTTGGAACATAAGGGGGCTGAATAAGCCCTTTAAACAGAAGGAGCTGGCACTCTTTCTGAAGAAGTATAAGGTGGAGATAATGGGACTAGTTGAAACTAGAGTGAAAGAAAACAAGGCAAAAAGAATTGCTATGAAAACAGTGAAGGATTGGAAGATAAGGTTCAACTATGAGTATGCTTATAATGGTAGAATATGGTTAATTTGGAGGCCTCATGTTCAACTTCAGGTCTTAAAGGTTGAAGCACAATTTATTCATTGTGAAGTGATGGACACTGTCAGGCAGAAGAAATGGTACTTCACTGTGATCTATGCTTATAATGACTGGAATGCTAGACAACAATTATGGGTGCAGCTTGCTGGTATAGGTGCTAACATCAATGATGAGTGGCTAATCAGTGGTGACTTCAACAATGTATTGAATGCAGATGATAGAATAGGAGCTCCCATAACCCAGGCAGAGGTTCAAGGATTCAAAGACTTCTTGGACAACATGCAACTAACACCACTGAAGAGTACAGGTTGGTTTTATACTTGGTGTAATAAAAGGGATGAGAATGTAAGGGTATACAGTAAAATAGATTGGGCTTTTGGAAATGTCAGCTGGATGATGAATAATGGATATATTGAGGCAGAATTTTTAAATCCTGGGGTATCTGATCATTCCCCCATATTGATGAATTGCAGAACTGACATTATTCAGCATCAACTACATCCTAGACCATTCAGACTATATCATACTGTCCTTCACCACCCTGAATTCAAAAGGATAGTGAAAGAAGTATGGGGGCAATATGAAGGTGTACTAGGAAAGTCAAGGACATGGTACAAGATTAGGAGGCTGAAAGTGGATATTAAGGAACTGAACAGTTATATGGCTACCTACCAGCAAAAATTAAGCCAAGCAAAGCAAAGGGTGGAACTGGTGCAGCATTAACTGTCAATCCAGCCTTTAAGTCAGGAATACATTGATGAAGAGAAGGAGGCATTGCTAGAAATGGAAAAATGGAGCAATATTGAGGAGCAGGTGATGAGGCAAAAGTCTAGGGCTACTTAGATTCAACATGGAGATGCCAACACCAAATATTTCCATGCTCAATGGAAAATGCGTACTAACAATAATGTTATTGTCTCTATTCATAATGAAGCAGGAATCAAGTTAACAGATCCAAAGCAGGTGGAGGATCAATTTCTGAGATTCTTCAAGTCACTAATGGGAGAATCCTCACAAATACTACCAAGCCCTGATGCTGAGATAATTAAAGAAGGACCCTGTTTAACAAGAACACAACAACTGGAGCTGATTAAGCCAATAAAAGAGGAAGAGATATTGGAGGCNGGATTGCATAAAAGGTTGGACATACTACTAATGAATGTAGGAAGAAGAAGGAAGAAGGAGAAGCTGGAGAATATGTAGAACAGAACAAAAAAAGGAAAAGAGGTAGAAGAAGAAGAAGAAGAATGGTTACAAAGTGGATAGCAAAGGAGATACCACTACCAAAAAGTGGAGAAGCAGGGGATGCAAACATGAAAGAGGACACTGTAGTTGAAGAGCAAAGTGAAGACAGGCAACTTGATAGCAATGAGTTTCCACCACTATCAGTCGTGAGAAGTGGGAGAAAGCATGACAAAAGTGTCCTAGTGTCTATAAGGGATGAGCCAAGCTGTTCTACTAGCCAAATCAATACCACAAATAGATTTGATGTCTTGACTCAAGGTGGTAATGCAACTGATACTGGGCAGGGTGGACAAAACCACCCTATACCTCAATGATTGTCAGCACTTGGAACATAAGGGGCTGAATAAGCCCTTTAAACAGAAGGAGCTGGCACTCTTTCTGAAGAAGTATAAGGTGGAGATAATGGGACTACACTGAAGGTACTTTGCCCTTCAAATATTTAGGAGTTCCCTTAGCTCCTAAAAAAGTTATCTGTTCATCAGTGCTGGCCATTAGTTGAAAAGATCACTGCAAGAATAAGTTGCTGGACTTCAAAGCTCTTATCATATGCTGGTAGACTGCAACTCGTCAAGGCAGTCATTTTTGGGATGCAGTCATACTGGGCCCAGGTATTTTTACTACCAAAGGAAGTTAGCAAGATGATAGAGGCTGTTTGTAGATCATATCTATGGACTGGGCAGGCTGACATCTCCAGGAGAGCTTTAGTAGCATGGGATAGAGTATGCTTACCACAAACAATGGGAGGAATGAATGTGATCAACCTATGCCACTGGAACAAGGCTGCAATAATGAAGCATTTATGGGCCCTTACAAAGAAGAAAGATTGTTTGTGGATTAGATGGGTCCATACTTATTACATAAAGAATAGGAGTATTGACATTGTCCCTATACCTAAGAATGCAGCTTGGGTTGTAAGGAAAATCATTGAGCAAAGACAGTTCATACTGAGCATACCAGCTCTGCAAGGTAATGTTCAAGAAAGGCTGGAATCCTTGCAAAGCACAAATGGTAAATTCAGTATCAAAAAGATCTATACTCTGCAAACGCCCCAAGGACAGAAGGTTTATTGGAAAAGCTTGATCTTGCACCCTCATATTCATCCAAGACACAAGATTAACATGTGGCTAACCATCCATAGGAGTATACCAACTGTGGATAGATTGCAGAGAATAGGTATTTCAGTTAACACAATGTGTGTTTTCTGTGGCCAAGCAGAAGAACTGTTGGAGCATCTCTTCTTTGAATGTTCATACACAAATGCTATCTGGAAAAGACTGCTCAATTGGATGGGAGTTCAAAGACAAATCCAACCTTGGGAGGAGGAGTTAAAATGGCTGACCTACCAGGCAAGGAAGAAGAAAGGAATAGGCAACATCATCTCATCTGTATTTGGCATGCTGTTGTATAGTATATGGAGAGATAGGAATGCAATCAGGTTCAACAATGGACACACTTCAGCAGAACAGATTTGCAGAGAAATCACATCCTACATCCACATCAAGAGCCATGTACACAGCAGTTGGAGGAACTATATGGAAGACTTAGTTAGATATCCGTAATGGTTGGAATGTAATTCTGTTATTCTAGACTCTTACTAGTGCATATGTATAGAAGCAATATTGTAATTAGTATAGAATACAGGTGATATCTTTATGTAATAGTGAAGAATAGGCCAAAGTAGTATAGGACTGGTCAGCAGATCCTGTTATGTAAAGAACAATTTTTGATGAATGAAAACGTCAGTTTATTCAAAAAAAAAGAGAAAATCCTACTGAGTAGTAGGTCGTGGTTTTTTTCACCTTTTGAGCCACGTGTTTTCCACGTAAAATCGCTGTGTTCTTTATTTTATGTGCTTATTATTCCGCAAACAGTAGTAGTTAGAACAGCTAGAAGAACCTGGTTCTTCTAGAGCGAAAATTGGGTACCACACAAATCACCCCCCTCTTGTGTGGTATTGACATTTAAAACATCAACAGTCTTGGCATGATGGTCCAAGATAGCATGGTAAGGTGATAACCAGTCCATCCCCAATATAACATCGAAATCAACCATGCCTAGAAGCATTAAAGCTACACGAGTCTCAAGACCTCCAATCACCACAATACATGAACGATGGACTCGGTCTGCCACAATAGAATCACCCACCGGTTTAGATACATATACAGGGACACTCAAGGAATTACTAGGCATGACCAAATACAGTGCAAAACAAGATGACACATAGGAGTATGTACACCCTGGGTCAAATAACACTGAAGCATCTCTATCACAAACCAGAACAGTACCTGTAATAGCTGCATCGGAAGCCTCAGCCTCGGGCCTGGCTGGAAGAGCATAACATCGGGGCTGGGGCCCACCACCCTGAATCACATCTCTGGGACGGTCTGCCGCTGGCTGGCCTCCACCTCTAGCGGCCTGAGCTCCACCTCTAGGACCTCCACCTCCGCCTCTAGCACCTCTACCCCCACCTCTAGCTGGCTGGGCGGGCTGTGGAACACCTGGTGCCTGAACCATAGCACGAGAACCCTGCTGCTGCGACTGAGTACCCACCAATCTCAGACAAGCCTTCCTGATATGACCATACTCACCACACTCATAGCATCCACCCGAGTGGTGCGGCTGAGGAAAATGAGACTGACCCTGACAACCTGAATGACCACCCCGAAAACTCTGGAGCGGCGGTGCACTAATAGGAGCTGGTGGTGCACTGACAGGAGCTGGTGGTGCACTGTAGGGCTGCTGATCAGAATACTGCATGTGAGAACCACGGCCACCTGAAGCACCGTGAGAAACCTGAAGTGCTGACTGAAAGGGCCTAGGAGAATGGCCTCAACCATACAAATCCCTACCTCCAGACGAGGCACCACTAAATCCGCTGGAATGATGGGGCATTTTGTCCGACCCACGACCACCTCCCTATGACAAAACCATCTCCACTCTCCGGGCCACATTGGTCGCCTCCTGTAAAGATATCTCACTCCAAGCCTCTTTAGCCATCTGAAGACGAATCAGCTGAATAAGTCCATCAATGAACCTCCTCACCCTCTCTCTCTCGGTGGGAAGTATGATAAGAGCATGATGAGCCAAGTCGATGAATCTGGTCTCATACTGAGTAACGGTCATAGAACCCTACTGGAGACGCTCAAACTGCCTCCGATATGCCTCTCTCTGAGTGATGGGGAGAAACTTCTCCAAAAATAGCTAAGTGAACTACTCCCAAGTCAAAGTTGGTGATCCGGCTGGTCTAGCCAAGCAATAATCTCTCCACCAAGTCTTGGCGGATCCAGATAAGCGAAAAGTAGCAAAATCGACCCCATTGGTCTACACTATCCCCATGTTCCTGACAACCTCATGACAGCTATGTAGATAATCCTGGGGATCCTCAGTAGATGCACCGCTGAAAGTAGTAGTGAAGAGCTTGGTGAACCTGTCCAATCTCCACAAATCATCGGTAGACATAGCTGCACCATCGCCGGTCTGAGCTACAACAACCGGCTGAACTGCTCCAACTGGCTGAGCTGCTGGAGTCTGAAACTGGGGAGCTACCTGCTCTAGAGTGTGAGTAGCAGGAGTTTAGGCTCCTCCTCCAGCCTGAGAGACGACTGGTGCTACAGGAAGTAGACCTACCCAGGTGACACTCTCCATAAGGCCCACTAGACGGACCAGAGCATCCTGAAGAACTGGGGAGGCAATAAACCCCTCTGGGACCTGAGCTGGGCCCACCGGAACTGCTAGGGCCGGAACCTCATCATCAAAATCAACCTGAGGCTCCGCCGCTGGTGCTGCTGCTCTGGGCTGAGCTCTGGCCCTGCCTCGGCCCCTAGCACGGCCCCGGCCTCACCCTCTGTCCCTCGTGGGAGCTGCTGCTGGGGGCTCGGGCTGCTGATCGGTAGATGAGGAAGCGTGTGTTCTCGCCATTTGCAAAAGAATAGAGTAGAAGTTCAATTAGCATTGAGAAACCAAATCGCACGACAATAAAGAACAAATGCGAAGTTTTCCTAATTCTGTAGCCTCTGGGGATAAATACATACGTCTCTGTACCGATCCCTCAGACTCTACTAAGCTTGTCCGTGAATTGTGAGTCCCATGTAACCTAGAGCTTTGATACCAACTTGTCACGACCCGGATTTTCCACCTTCGGGGGTCGTGATGGCGCCTACTCGTAGAAGCTAGGCAAGCCACGAAACATAGAAATTCTAACTCTTTCATTTTAATCATTTTAAACAGCTTGAGCTAGCAGGTAATCAACATTTAAAATTTGCGATAAACAGAATAAGCAGAAGACTTAAATGACTAAAAATAACCAAGCCAGTACTACAATGCCAATATACTCCTCTACCCGGAATCTGGTGTCACAATATTCACGGACGGACTAAGATTACTACAACAAATGTCTGAAAGAAATACAATCTGTCTCGAAATCTAATAAAAATAGAGTACATGATGAGATAGAAGAGAATGCCGGGTCTGCGGACGTCTGCAGGACTACCTCGGGGTCTCTGGATGGACTGAAGGCTGGCTCCCCAAGTGCTACTATCCAAATGCTGCTCCGATGTTTGCACATAGTGCAGAGTGTAGCATCAGTTACAACCGACCCATGTGCTGGTAAGTGCCTGGCCCAACCCCGGCGAGGTAGTGACGAGTCTAGGACCAGACTCCAGATAAACCTGTGCAGTTATATAATATACAACGGAAAATAATCAGGAATAAACAATTTATATGGGAGGGGATACATGCTACGGGGAAAAATGTCAAATCTAGCAGGAACTTAAGAGAAATATGAGAGAACAATTCAGAATCTACAACAAAACAATAATAATACTGCTGCGGCGCGCAACCCGATCCAATATAACATTTGTTGCGGTGTGCAACCCGATCCATATTTAGTATTGTTGCGGCGTGCAACCCGATCCATATTTAATATTGTTGTGGCGTGCAACCCGATCCATATTTAATATTGTTGCGGTGTGCAACCCGATCCATATTTAATATTGTTCGGCGTGTAACCCGATCCATATTTAATATACCCTTAGCAACAACCATACCAAGAGTCCCGACAAGGGATCAACAATAAACTACACTATCCCGGCAAGGGATCAACAATAATCTACACTATCCCAACAAGGGATTCGACAGTAAAAGTAAATACGTCCCGGCAAGGGAGAATCGACTATAACCAATCTTAACTCAACTTCTATTCATCTCAGCTAACACCAATATCCAATCATAAGTAATTTCCACGAAAAAAAAACTTAATCCTTGCTCAATATCGAGAATCATCAATTAAAGCATTCGTAGTATCATTTAAGAACACAAAATTTTTTAATTTAAGACTCACGGTCATGCTCGACTCCAACGTATAGATACTCGTCACCATACCTATACGTCGTACTCAACAACAAGCAAATAGCAAATAGGACACGCCTCCTAATCCCTCAAGCTAAGGTTAGACCAAACACTTACCTCGATGCCAAGAACACAATTCACGCTTCAACAATAGCTTTACCCCTCGATTCCACCGCCAATTCGTTCGTATCTAGTCACAAGTTCTTAATTACATTAATAAACGCTAAATGAATCAATTTGAATGCATAAAAATAAATTTTCCAAAGTTTTACCCAAAAAGTCAAAAATCGCCCCTGGGCCCACATGGTCAAAACCCGAGGTTCGAACCAAAACCCGATTACCCATTCCCCCACGAACTCAAATATATAATTTATTTTGAAATCGGACCTCAAATCGAGGTCCAAATCCCCAATTTTTGAAAAACCTAGGTTCTACCCAAAACACCCAATTTCCCCCATGAAAATCATTGATTTGACGTTCAAATCATGTTAAAAGATGTTAAGAATTGAAGGAAGTTAGTTAAAATCGACTTACAATTGATTTGGAGAAGAAGAAATCTTTGAAAAATCGCCTAAGTGTGTTTATGTTTTGAGAGAATATGAAAATGGTTAAAAATTCGGCTTAGTATAAAACTTGCAGGTCTCAGATGTCGGAATTGCGAATAGGGGTTCGAAATTGCGAATCCCGACCTCTACTGATATAGGAAATGCGAAACAGGGTTCGCATTTGCGAACCCTTAAGAATTGTTGAACCTTCGCATTTGCGAAAAGGAGGTCGCATTTGCGACTCCCGCATTTGCGACGCATAGGCCGCATTTGCGATCATAGAGGTTTTGGGTAGGTGTCGCATTTGCGAAGAAGGCTGCCCAGGCCACCTCTCGCATTTGCGATGCATGGCTCGCATTTATGAGACAGGCTTCGCAAATACGAAGCCTGCAGGTCTGAACACACCAGCAAATTTTTAAGTTCAAAATGCACCCCGTGGCCTATCCAAAACTCACCCGAGCCCTCGGGGCTCCAAACCAAATATACACACAACCTAAGAAACATCCTACGGACTTATTCGTGCACTCAAACCACCAAAATAACATCATGAACATCGAATTAAACCTCAAGATCAATGAAATTTCTCAAAACTTCTTTAAACATCAAATTTGCATTTAAGGTCTGAATCACATCAAACGGGTTCCATTTCTTACCAAACTTCACAGAATTATCTTAAATCATACATAAGACTTGTACCGGGCGCCGGAACCAAAATACGGTCCCGATACCAACATGTTCTAATCAAATTTCATTTCCAAATCCTTTAAGCAATTCGAGAAAATAATTTTCTTTAAAAAATTCATTTCTCGGGCTTGGGACCTCGGAATTTGATTCCAGGCATACGCCCAAGTCCCATATTTTCCTACGGACCCTCCGGGACCGTCAAATCACTGGTTCGGATCCGTTTACCCAAAACGTTGACCGAAGTCAAATTACTTCATTTTATAGTCAAAATTTATCATTTTTCATAGATTTTCACATATAGGCTTTCCGGCTACGCGACCGGACTACGAAAGCAATTCGAGGTGATGCTAAAAGAGGTATTGAAGGCTTGGAATGCAGAATTCATTTTAAAAACAAGTGATGATCTTTTGGGTCATCACACGAAAATACCAACATAGTTAGGGTCAGAGAATCTTCCTGGCTTGTAATTTGGCCGCGGCCAGCGAATATTTGAGAAGCCATTTTATTCCTTTCTTTGTTGCAGAAATCCAACAACTTCTCTTAACGCTTCCCTTTCATCACATTCTAAAAATACTCTTCTCCAGAGTGTCTTCAATTTCATGCCTTCAATCACAAGGCATTCTCATTCTATATATATATATATATATATATATATATATATATATATATATATATATAGGAGCCATTTTATTCCTTTCTTTGTTGCAGAAAACGTCAACACCAAGCTTAGCCAGCTGACGTGCAATGTCCAGTTTTTCTTTTATATTTGAGCAGCGGACAGTTGTGCTTGTATATGGACAATGACAACGCTTTGTAATTGAAGGCATAAACTTAAAGACACTATGGAGAAAAATGGTTTTAGAATGTGATGAAAGGGAAGTGTTTAGAGAAGTTGTTGGATTTCTGCAACAAAGAAAGGAATAAAATGGCTTCTATCTATCTATCTATATATAAGCCATTTATTCCTTTCTTTGTTGCAGAAAACGCCAACAAGAAAAGAGGGTTTGTTGAGAGTGGGGTTGTAATGCCGATAAAATGACCAAAATAGTGTGTGTGTATATATATATATATATTGATGTAATGAATATTTTATATGTAGACAATTAATATTTCCGTAAAAAAGAAATTTTAGGTCCTAAGCTAAAAATTAGAACCTGGATTATAAATGTACATAATTAAAACTTCCGTTAAAGTAAACTTTCTTCCTTCGCTAAAATAGAGCATGGACCATTTACTGTTAAGTAATACTTCCTCTATTCTATTTTACGTGGTTACATTTTCCTTTTTGGTCTTCCAAATAGAATGATAATTTTCTAATTTTGGAAATAATTTATTAAAATTTTTATTTATCCGTATTAAGATAATTTATCATAAATATTTATGACTTGTTTTAGACTACAAGTTTTCAAAATATTTTCTTTCTTTCTTAAACAGCGCACTTATTCAAACTTGGTCACATAAAACACTTGTTCAACCATTTTGATCTTTCATTTAAGTGAAACTCAAATTCGAAGCTGAAAAAATATGTTCCTCTCATGCGTCAATAATTTTTTGCAAATCATTTCTCTATTCAATTAGAAAATCTTTACACAAAATAACTGACATGATTCACGGTTTATTTTTACTCTAATTATTTTTTGGTTAAACAATTGAATGAGCAACTATTTAAATTACTTCTTTCTTCGATTGTATTGAACTTGAGGGCAAATGAATAACGTAACATCCTCATATCCAAAAGTTTGGTATGCCAAACTTAAATTGTACTGCCTTTTTGCACGTCTATAATCAGTAAAAATTCCTTTTGAATAAAGTGAAATATGTAACATTCATTGTTACACATAAATGTGAAGGTGGGTGAGTGGGGTTTTGTTTGCGAATAAACTACCAAATAGTACGGCGCAGATTTATTAATTGTTCCAAATTTTTTACATATATAAATGATCTTAATGTTCTAGTATAGAACATGGACCATTTACTGTTAAAAGTAATGGGAAAAAAGTGCCAGTCACTGAAGCACAGATGACAAATTTTTTACTTCATTTAAAGAAAATGACCGTCAACCATTTTTATATTTAATTAGTTTCGCTAAAACCCAATTCAACGTAAAAGTACATTCCTTTACGACTTATCCTACCTCATACTTAACGCGTGGAAGTTGAATTTGATCCTTTTATGCTTGAAATTACGGCATTGTTCGGTTTGATCGCATAATTGTTTCTAAAAATTTCTAGAAAATATTTTGACTTAATCTACCTCATACTTAACGCGCCGAAGTTTGATGCTTTTTGGCTCACGAGGCACTGTTCCGATTTGATCGGATAACTCATAAATTATGGTATTTTGTGTTTTGATGATTTGTCGAATAGTGTCGAGGAACCAGTTGTGATCAGTTCTTTTGGCCTTGATATGATATGTTACTTCTTGTTTTGATGTTGGTAAAATGTTCTCGAGGAACCAATAGGGACCAGTTGTGATCAGTTTCTTTGGCCTTAATATGATATTTTACTTCCGTCACGCCTCCAGTTTCCCTTCGTAGGATGTCAAGACGACACCTACTCTCTAATACTAGGTAAGCCTAACAAATATGTGAAAATAACTGAAACAATAATTTAAAAATCTCAAAACCTAACAAATGTGGTGTGTGATGTGCCGTAGAATTTTGGCACATTTGATACCAATTACTTAGATTTTAACTCGTCTTTTAATGCATTTTTAGTTAATTCTTATCAAGTTTGGTTGTTTTGTAGTGCATGAGCTTGAAGACCCAAAACATGGAAAGAAGTCAGAAAGTCACAAAAGGATGGAAATGCTACAAGTATGCGACCGCATAAGTCAGATGTAGATCGCAAACTGAAGCAGACATTTTGGCCAATTGAAGAGAAGAATATGCGGTCCATTATGCGGTCGCATAACACTTTTACGAGCCGCATAATGCTCGCATATTCCCAGTAGAAGAAGCTTCTCAACATGATTTGTGATGGCATATGCGGTCGCATAACACATATGCGGACCGCATAATTGATATGCGGCGGAAGCTGGAACTAGTGACTTACAAGTCTGCGATGTGAATGGGGATTATGCGGACCGCATACGTGGTCTGCGGCCATTACGCGGTCGCATAAGCTGTCTGAAGGGGCATTTTTATCTGATTTTGACCACGACTTTTGGTCCACTATAAAAAGAATAACTAGGGTTTTTGTGGGTCATTCAAGTCTGAAAAAGGTCCTACATAGAGAGCATTGAATACTAAATTAATTTGAAAGCTTGTGAAGAACGAATCTTGCACTTTTGTAAGCTTTATGGCCTTACTAAATACTTTGTTAGTGTATTTTAGCATGAGTAGCTAGTTTTAAATGTTAAGGTTGTGGACCCTAGATGGGTGTAATGTTAATGGGTGTTTTAACATTGAATATATATATAATGGTTGGTTGATATTTATTCAATTCTTGTTCTTTATTTATGGTTGGTGGTTGCAAACATTAATCTATTCCATTTTACTCTTTCTTTACTTGGAAAAGTGGGTTAGGGTTTGGTGGAATTGAATATCAAGAACTCGAGACTCTAAATCTTGTTTAATAGAATCACTTAGGAATAAGTGGGTTCTACTTGGCATAAATTGGTTATTCTTAAATTACAACTCTTTTCTATTTGGGAAAATCATAAAGGGAAAATTCTAGCCAACTATTGAAAAATATTGGATAGTCATTTAGCAATCATTTTTACATCAAAGGACCTTCCATTAGAAATATATCATATTAACACCGATAGCATTACATTTCATTGACGGGGACACAACCTTGGTTTCCTTAAACAAATCATTCACATTCTCATAACAAAATTAGTTATCTTCTTAATTCACAACTACACCATTCTCTTGTTACGTTAAAGGAATAGAATTACGACCTAAGTCAAGTGACACACTACTCGAGTAACCTTTTCACGCCTATTCCCTGTGGGATTCGACCCCAACCTTGTTGGGTTATTATATTCGACACCGACCGTCTTACACTATTTAATTAAAGTGTAATTTGAGCATATCAAATTTTGTCGCCGTTGCCGGGGAATACGATTTTGAAATTACTAATTAGTGGTGCTTTACTTTACGTCTTCTTCTATTCCATCACACTTTGCTTGTTTTGCTTGGTGTTCATAGGAAAACATGGTCGAATATGAGGAAGAAGAAAATCCTTTTGTGGACATAGATGAGTACATTGAGGATACAAATATTATTGTACCTCCGAGAGTTCACGCTGCCATTTTCAAGGTGGAACATGGTTTAATCCTAATGCTCAAAGTGGAGGGGTTTTTCAGGAATTCCACTGATGATGATCTGACACAACATCTCAAAAACTTGTTGGGTGTGTGTGCGATGCACAAGCAGAACAACGTCTCAGATAATGCCCTAAGATTGAGGGTGTTCAAATACTCATTGACTGGAGAGGCGAGGAAATGGATTCAAAATCTACCACCAAACTCAATCCATTCTTGGCCTGAACTTGTCCGAGCATTCTTAGCCAAATGGTTCCCGCAAAGCAAGAAATCTGAGCTCCGGGATAAAATTTTATTTTTCAAGCAACTATCGGGAGAACATCTACATGAGGCATGGGATCGATTCAAGTTATATTTTGTGAGGTCGCCTAATCATGGTTTTCCAGATTCTATCTTGTTTGAGAAATTCTACATGGGTTTGGATGCTATGAACCTATCTATAGCCAAGAATGCAGCTGATGGATCTTTTATGGATAAGACATTTGCAAGGATCACACAAATCCTTGACAAAATGACGAAACATAACCAAGCTTGGCACTCAGAGGACACCACATGTGGAATTGCATATGATACTCCCTCCTTGATCAACATGATTAAGGAGAACCAAGAAAGAGATCAAGTAATTGCGCGGCTTGCCACCAATGTCAATGTGTTGACAAATATGTTCACTGAAAGCCAGACGAAAAAGGTAAATGGGTGGAAGATGCTCAACCCACATAAAATGAAGATTATGAGGAAGCAAACTTTGTCAACAACTATTAAGGAGGCTATCAAAGGCAACAATACCAAGGTCAAGGATAACAAAATCAATGAAGGCCTAACCTGCAAGGGCAAGGCAACCAACAGTGGCGAAATGATCAAGGTAGTTCAAAGCAAGGGAATTGGAGTAACAAAAACAACAACTTCTCAAATCGGAGTTCAAACCCTTATGTTACACCAAAGGGGCAATATTCAAATCAGTTCCTCAAGTTATTCCAAGTTGGAAAACATGCTTGAACGGGTATTGCAAAATCAAGATAGGTCCGACACCTCAATGAGGAATATGATCGAGCTTGTCGCTCTCATACCACATCCATTCAAAAGTTGGAGATGCAAATGAGAGATCTCTCTAGATAACAAAATCCAAAGCAAAAGGGGACACTCCCAAGTGACACAATTGCAAACCCAAACGGTAGTGGGAGTGGTCCAACTTCCCATTGCATGGCAATTACTACTTGGAGTGGTAAAGTACTTCAAGGAGAGAGTGAAAAAGTGGTTGAAGTGGAGGATTCCGAACAAGAAGTTAAGGCACAAGTTGAAGCTCCAATTGTTGTTGAAGCTAAAAGGGTCCCCGAAGAATGGAAAGTTCAAGAAGTGAACCAAGAAGAGGTTAAGGAAAAGGTGAAAGAGACGCCAAAAACTCTAGCACCACTTCCTAGACCTCCTCCTCCCCTTCCTCAAAGACTTGCTAGGAGGGTTGATGATATCAAACTCGAGAAATTCTATGACATTCTCAAACAATTATCGGTAAATATTCCATTTGTGGAAGCATTTCAAGAGATGCCGGGTTTTGCTAAGTATTTGAAAGACTTGATCACCAAAAAGAAAACCAGCAAGTATGAAGTGGTTAGTGTGACTCACCGGGTTAGTTTCATCGTTGTAACAACCACCGTTCAAAAGAAAGAAGACTTGGGAGCTTTCACCATTCCATGCACTATTGGGGCGCGCAATTTTGCAAGAGCTCTTTGTGATAATGGGGCTAGCATCAACTTAATGCCTCTTGCTATTTAAAAGCAAGCAAGTTAGGTATGCCGAGGCCCTTAAGTATGAGACTGAAAATGGCCGATCATTCTATAAAGAGACTGATGGAAATTGTTGATGATGTGCTTGTGAAAGTGGGAAAGTTCCATCTACCCACCGACTTCGTGATCCTTGATTGTGCGGTTGACAAAGAGATCCATATCATCCTGGGAAGACCATTCCTTGCTACCGGAAGAGCACTTATGGATTCGGAACAAAACGAGATTAAGTTTCGAGTCAATGATGAAGAGGTCACATTCCAAGTAAGCAAGGGCATGAAGTTGCCAAATGCATATGAAAGTCGGTCATTCATGTTGTTGATGAGGTGGAAGACACAGTTGAGATGAAGATGGAAGAACAATGCCTTGGTGAGGCTTTGGCGGCTATTTTGGTAAATTTTGATGGTGAAGACATGGAGGGATACATGGAACCAGTGAATGCACTAGAAGGACTTGGGTTCTACACTTATGCTCCTAAGAAACTCTCTCTTGACTTAGAGAATAGAGTCACTCCTCCCACCAAGCCTTTAATTATTGAGCCGCAGAAACTTGAGCTCAAACCACTTCCACCGCACTTGAGGTATAAATTTCTTGGCTCTAATGACACTCCACCGATAATCGTTTCTTCTTTGTTGAATGATGTGCAGGTAAAACGACTATTGAACGTCTTGAAGGAGCATAGGCAAGCTATTGGGTGGATAACAGCGGACATCCGAGGGATTCCTGCCAGAATTTGTGAACACAAGATACAGTTGCAGCATGAGAGTAAACCAAGTAAGGAGCATCAATGAAGGTTAAACCCTTCAATGCAAGAGGTGGTAAAGAAAGAAATCATCAAGTGGTTAGATGCCGGGGTAGTCTACCCCATTGCCTATAGTTCTTGGGTGAGTCCGGTGCAATGTGTGCCGAAGAAAGGAGGCATGACCGTGATTGAAAACGATAGAAATGAGCTCATCCCAACGAGAACAGTGACCGAATGGAGGGTTTGCATGGACTACCGGAAGCTAAACAGTGATACGTGCAAGGACCATTTCTCTATGCCTTCTATTGATCAAATGGTTGATCGGCTAGCGCGAAGGCCATTCTATTGCTTCTTGGATGGATATTCCGGCTATAACCAAATCAATATTGCATTGGAAGATCAAGAAAAGACAACATTCACATGTCCATATGGGACATTTGCATTTAGCCGTATGCCATTTGGGCTATGCAACACTACGGCTACTTTCCAAAGGTGCATGATATCAATCTTCTCAGACATGGTGGAAGATTTCTTAGAGATGTTTATGGACGACTCCTCTGTAGTGGGTTCCTTTGAGCATTGTCTTGACATCCTTAGACAAGTGCTCAAAAGATGTGAAGAAACGAACCTTGTGCTAAATTGGGAGAAATGCCACTTCATGGTGGACGAGGGTATTGTTTTGGGCCACAAAATTTCCAAATAAGGCATAGAGGTTGACCGGGCAAAGATAGAGATCATCTCCAAGCTTCCTCCACCTACTTTAATAAAAGGTGTCCGAAGTTTTTTGGGGCACGCCAGCTTCTATAGGCGTTTCATCAAGGACTTCTACAAAATTGCAAATCCCATGTGCAAACTCCTAGAAAAATATGAAAAGTTCATATTTGATGAGAAGTGTCTCAAAGCCTTTGAGGAATTGAAAGAAAAGCTCACCACGACACCTATTATTGTCACACCCGATTGCTCTCTTCCATTTCAACTCATGTGTGACGCTCGTGGTGTAGCTATTGGAGCGGTGCTTGGCCAACATCATAGCAAGATCCTTCACCCTGTCTACTATGCAAGAAACACACTCAATGGCGCTCAAAATGAATTACACTGTGACTGAGCAAGAGCTTCTTGCCATTGTCTATTCTTTTGAAAAGTTTCGGGCTTATTTGTTGGGGTCCAAAGTGATAGTTTACACTGATCATGCTGCTCCTCGTTATATTATGGCGAAGAAGGATGCCAAGCCAAGACTGATTCGGTAGGTCCTTTTGTTGCTAGAGTTTGACTTTGAAGTCAAGGATCGGAAAGGGATAGAAAATCAAGTTGCGGATCACCT
Source organism: Nicotiana attenuata (assembly GCF_001879085.1). Classification (NCBI taxonomy): domain Eukaryota; kingdom Viridiplantae; phylum Streptophyta; class Magnoliopsida; order Solanales; family Solanaceae; genus Nicotiana; species Nicotiana attenuata. Next base: position 21,679 of record NW_017676597.1, read on the forward strand.
ATCTCGGCTTGAAGAGGCAGGGAGACCAAAAGAAGACCTTGAAATCAATGATGCTTTCCGGATGAACACATATTAGCATTGTCTAGCACATTCGCTCCTTGGTATGCCGACATCGCTAACTTCTTAGTGAGTGATCTTATTCCCGATGGATTGGAGACTTATCAAAAGAAAAAGTTATTGCGGGAATGTAGGCAATACTATCGGGAGGAACCCTTTTTGTTCCGAATTTGTGCCGACAACATCATTCGGCGTTGTGTTCTAGAAGATGATGTTATGCCGATTCTCAAAGCATGCCATGATTTTCCGGTTGGAGGTCACCATGGAGGAAACAGGACAGCTGGAAAGGTGCTTGAATGTGGCTATTATTGGCCATCGATCTACCAAGATGCAAATCAAATGGCCAAGGCATGCGATCAATGTCAAAGACAAATGTCAATAGCTAAAAGACATGAGATGCCTATGAATTTTGTATTGGAGGTCGAGATATTTGATGTGTGGGGATAGACTGTATGGGCCCTTTCGTGAGTTCTTATGGCATGACCTACATAGGAGAATGAATCACATCATAAAAGAAAAAACACACATCATTGACAGGAACAACTTGCATTTTTTGTATTTACATCCGACTTACAAATGTGAACACCTAATTTTTGACCACACCCAAATTCTATTCTATTTTTATGTAAATATTCCTTTTAGGTCAAATCTTGATATTTTAAAATTTTATCTCATCTTTTCATTGGTTTTATTTGAGAAAAATTAAAAAGCTACATTTTTTTTTTGCATATTCTTAGAGTATACATTTTGTTCCTATATTTAAATAAAAAAAATATTTTTGTTTAATTAAGAACTTAATAACTAGACTAGTAACTTTTAATTTATTTTTAGCACCATTTAAATCATAGTCCAAGTATATATTTGTATTGGTCTAAAATAGATAATGAATATTCTTATCTTTATATTTTCGTTTATTTCTCTTAACAAAAAAAGTAGGGAAAAGATCCTAATTTAACCACTAGTCCCACATCTCACGTCCCTCACCCCAACTCCATCACGTCTCACATCATGCGCACATACATATGATCTTGCACACACACACGATCTTGCACACACCTACCTATATATGTAACACACTTCACAAACAACAAGGGGGGATCGTTGAATAAGGAAAATAACGCATAAAGTGAGAGGAAGAAACAGAGAAGACTCAAAAACAAAAGGAAAGAAGTTTTTCTAGATAAAGGTTTGAGAGATTCTCGTGTAATTAGGAGGCCGAGTTTCCGTTCGTGGCTTCGGGTTCGACGCGCTACTACTTTGTCCGGCCTGAGTTTCGGTATGGGATTGGAGTTGTACCTGTTCTCTTTCTTGTATTACTGGAACTCTTTTGCTAAGGTTTTGATTCTATCCTTCTTCACTATTATTTCTTAGATAGTCTTTGAATAAATTCAGAGCATTAGGATTTGGTTCCTTTTAGTAGTATTTTATTTCCTAATCTGTTATTTTCCTTTTTGGGCATGTGTTTCTGAATCATTATTATCACTTACTAGTTTATTTAGTGAAAGAATTAAAAACAAAAAAAAAAAGGGATTCATAAGAGTTTAAGGTTACTAGGGCGATAGTGATGTTATGTTTGCCTAGTTGTACTTTACTGGTCAGTTAATTATGCGCAAAATTGTGCTATGAGGTTCATTAGAAATGAGTTAAAGTTTTCCCAGTCATTCTTGTGAATAGACCATAAACTATAATAAATTTTTCCTTATAAGATTTTAGTAAGTTTCTTTTATGTAAAGAAAAGTTTTTCTTCTTTGAATAAATGTTTACAACTGTTAACTACTTGGCCATGAAAACTAAAGTTTCAGGTATTAATTTTAGTAGGAATACCTTTAAAAAAAACTTATTAATTGTATTAATTTCTTTATGCCTTAACTCCAATGTAAGTTATTTTAGTATTATAAATAGCTATTTTAAATTAGTCTACGGACATAGATTTCTTCTTTGTTTCAATGTTGAAGAATAAATTGGAATTTTCATGAGTTTTATCTTCATTTAATGAACTTCATTTGGATAATTTTTTTTTGTTGTTGTTTTTTTTGTTTTATTATTATAAGTACTTTCCTTTGTAAATTAATCGGATATTTCATATTAAGCTGTTGAGTATATTTCTTTCACATTCTCACCAAAAATAGATTCAAGGGAGAATATAACTAATCGGGGACACATTGTAAGGCCTATTAATAGATAAATACGGGTTGCAAATTAATTCAAAACTCGCTATAAAAAATAAATTATTAGAACAAATGAATTATTGCAAGGGAGCGAAATGAGCCATTAATTTATTCAAGACTAGTTGCAATAAGTAATAAAATAATAATAAAGTACACAATTAAATATCTCGAACCTAAAAGAGACAAAATAATTAAAATATTCTAAATACTATATTAGCCCATGTGTTCATACCCGAACCTTGAATTGATATGCTTAAATAATAAAAGGATCATGTACGCATTCCCGCGTCTCGATGCCTTTAAATTTAAAAATAATTATGTTTTAACCATGTGTACATTATGTACCTTGGTTTAACATCTACCTTCAAAGGAATACCTTGTGTGCATACCGCATCTAGGTCAAAATAATTAATAAAATATAATATTTTATTAAGCGGTAATAAATAAGCCATAATAAATAAAAATACAAGAATAACCAAAAATTGATTTAAGCATTACATTAGTCAATAAAGCGACCGTGCTAGAACCACGGGACTCGAGGGGTGCCTTACACCTTCCGCTCGGTCAACAGAATTCCTTACTCAGTCTTCTATTTCGTAGACCATAAATTAGGAGTCAAATCTTCCTTTTGATAAGGGATTCAATAAAAGGTGACTTGGAACACCAAAACTTAATTCCAAGTGGCGACTCTAAATAATAAACAATCCCTTTTCAAAACGTCACTTTAATTGGAAAAACTCTTCTAACTAAACCTCGTAATAGGGTTGTGTGGAAAAAAAGAGGTGTGACAGCTATGGCGACTCTGCTGGGAATAATTAATGAGAATTCGAGCTTTGTATATTGATTACTGTTTGGCTTTTATCATGTTTTGGATATTATTGTGTTTGGAAGTCTAATGTGTTATTTGTCGTTTATTTACCGCTTTAATATTTATTTGAACTGTGATATAAACTGTATCCTCTATCGCATCCCTCTGAGTCTTCTGATAGGTAGTTATGTTGGGTGTGTCTACCGGCATCATAAAATTTTTGTCTTGAGATAAAGCCAGTTAGCCTACCAGCTTCTGGTGAAGGATTTAGTCACACATGTTTAGCCGGGAGAGCCGTTAGCTAGCTAGTGCTGTCCTACTACTGGTGACGCTTGACGTTCTTCGGCTCGGGTTGTCCACCCGGGTAAGCCAGGTCTAGATATCATCTCCTTTAGGATTTGAAAACTTAGACGAATAAGCCATATTTGCATCATGTGCATTGGACATAGTGGGACTCGGCATAGGGGCCGGGCCTATAACGACCCGACCGGTTGTTTTTAAGCTCTAGTGCGCCATTAAGCCATTTGAGGCCATGAGCAGCTTCATTTCAGGCATTATGAATTGTGCGCACATTCGGAATTGAATTCCAGGAAGTTCGGAGTTGACTTGGAGAGGAAATTCTCATTTCGGAAGCCTTATGTAGAGAGAAATGACTAAGATTGGATTTCAGAGTAAACAACCTTGGAATCGAGATCTGAAGGTTCCAGTAGGTTCGTATGATGATTTTGGAATTGGGCGTATGCCCGAATCGGGTTTTGGATGACCCGGGAGAGTTTTGGCGCCTATTGTGGAAGTTAGCATTTTTGAAGAAATTTCATGAGTTTGGGATGAAGTGCATTTCAGTGTTATCGATGTCCTTTTGGGATTCGGAGTCTGGGAGTAGCTCTGTATGGTGATTTTGGAGTTGGGAGCGCGATCGGAAGTGAATTCGGATGTCCGTGGAGCATTTTGGAGCCATTTGGCTAAGCATAGAAATTTGAAGGTTTTTGAGAAGTTTGACCGGAGGTGGACTTTTTGATATTGGGGTCGGAATCCGATTCCGAAAGTTGGAGTAGGTCTGTAATGTCGAATATGACTTGTGTGCAAAATTTGAAGTCAATCGGACGTGATTTCATAGGTTTAAACATCGAAAGTAGAAGTTTGAAATTCTAAAGTTCATTAAGCTTGGATTGGGGGTCGATTCGTTGTTTTTGTGTTGTTTGATATGATTTGAGACCTCAAGCAAGTCCGTAATATGTTCTGGGACCGGTTGGTATGATTCGTTGGGGTCCTAGGGGCCTCGGGTGGATTCCGGGTGGTTACCGAATCGAAAATGGACTTTTGGAAAAGGCTGAAGTTGCTGGTTGCTGGTATAACCGCACCTGCGAGACTAGGGCCGCAGGTTCGGAGCCGCAGAAGCGACCAGAAGAGCCGCAGATGCGGTTTGGGACTTGAAGTGAAGGGACTGCAAATGCGGTCAAGTAGCCGCAGAAGCGGGACCGCACCTGCGGTTGTCGAGGCGCAGAAGCAGAAAAGGGGGGCCTGGTGAGAAACCACAGTAGCGGTAGAGAGGCCGCACCTGCGGAACCGTAGAAGCGGTCATTGGACCGCAGGTACGGAAGTGCTGGAGGCAGTGAGTGTTTTAAAAAATCGGGATTTGGCCATTTTCCCTCATTTTTCTCTTGGCTTGGGCGATTCTTAGAGGGTTTCAAGAGGGGGTTTTCATCATCAATGATAAGGTAAGCTATCCCCACCTATCTTGAGTTAAATACATTGATTATGTACGGGTTTGAGCATGAAATTGGTAGAAATTTGCTGTTTTGGTAGGAAGACCTAGAAATTTATATTATTGGAATTTGACAACGATTTTGGGTATGAAATTGAGAGTAAATTATATATTTGAGTCCATGGGGTTATGGGTGAACTTGTTCTTCAAAAAATTTCTGAATCCCGGCACGTGGGCCTGAGGGCATTTTGTCAACTTTTTGGTCAGGGTTAGGAATTGTTATAAATTGGATTGTAATGACTAATTGAGCATATATTAATGGATTTGCGTAATTATTGGCTAGCTTTGGAGCATTTAGCATCGATTCAAGTCTTCGGAAGGGCGTGTGATGTCGGTTATGGATCTTCGGAGCGAGGTGAGTCTCCTTTCTAACCTTGTAAGAGGGAATTGTCCCCATAGGTGAAATAATTGGTTATGTGCTCCTATTTGTGGGGGCTACGTACGCACGAGGTGACGAGAGTCCGTGGATAGCTACTAATATGTGTAAGTCCGGGTGGTCTAGGACCCAAAAGCTTGCTATACTTGGAATATCTGTGATCTTATTGACAATCGAATTTCTTAAATCCTACTGAATTGGTAAATGAATTTCTAAGAGGATTAAACTTCATTTTCTTAAATCATTAAAAGAGAATTGGCTTTTATTTGGATAGATGTTCCCCGATAAATTCTTAATTTGCTGTTTGAGTATGTACTTCTATGTGTACCTGCGTCGCATGTATGATTCGCGAGCGGGGTGATTGATTAGTTAAATTTGACCGCGTCGCATACATGATTCGCGAGTGGAATAATAGATGCATCTATGGTTCGTGCCGCTCGATCCTTGGCAGTGCACGTTTTACATTTATGTTGGATCGGGCCGTACGACCTCGGCATGTGTTACGCATGCTTGTATTGCTTGCCTTGAGATTTATTGATATTGCTATCTGCTCTCCCCGACTTGAGATAATTGTATATTAATGGATTGTAAATCCGGAGACTTTAAATTAAAAAAAGGAACTTTCACCTGTTTAGTGACTCATTTGAATCTACTGTTGATCTTAATAAATCCGTGAGTCATGGCATTAATAATATTATCATTGGACCATTAGTAAGTGTCGAAGTTGCCATCTCGTCTCTACTTCTTCGAGATTAGGCGGGATACTTACTGAGTACACGTTGTTTTCGTACTCATGCTACACTTGCTGTGCATTTTGTTGCACAGGTACAGGTATTTCTACTGGCCTATTGGGCATAGCAGCACGGGCGACCGGAGACCGCAGATAGTATAGTTTCCCTCAGAATTGTATTTATTTTCTGTCCCCTTTGTGTTCCGGACAGCTGTTGTACTTTATTCAATTTCTTAGAAATTGCTCATGCACTTGTGACACCGGGTTCTGGGATGGTTATGAAGTATTTTGTATTAACTGCTTATCATTTAATTTGAATTTAAGTGATTATCTTTTATTGGTAAATTTGGAGGAAAATCATAGATTTCAAGAGTATTAAAACGAGAATTTAGTTAAGTATTTTGGTTGGCTGGCCTGACAGTGATGTCCGGCGCCATCACGACCCTAGGTGGATTTTGGGTCGTGACAACATGGTATCAGAGCACTAGGTTCCCGTAGGTCTCACGAGTTATGAGCAAGTCTAGTAGAGTCTCGCGGATCAGTACGGAGACGTCTGTACTTATCCTCGGGAGGCTGTAGGACTATTAGGAGTACTTCCCTTCTTGATTCCTCATCGTGCAATTTGATCCCTGGAGGCTATGCCTTTAATTCCTTCCTATTCAATCTCATGTGAAGCGAACCGCTTTTTATAAATCGAGAATTGAAGAATTGTAATGGTACTACTGATGCAGTGCGGGGTGTTTCTCCCTGCATTGTTGTCCGAGCTATTATCGTCGCCTTGTGGAAGCATATTATGTCGTTTCAGCTCAGTAGCGGTACTTCTGAGAGCTCTGAGGCTAGGCACAAGTTGCCATGATGCTACGAACGATTATTCCGCAGTATTGATGTGATGGTAGAATGCTTGCCTACGTGTTGGGGCAGTGAATGACCTGAATAGAGATCTACTCCGTGCACGATTCAGAGATATGATATTTCATTTGCGGTGGAGGTAAAACAATTGGCTATGAATGTCCAGATTTGGGCTGGTGGAGTAACGAGACTTGGTAATTGCGAGCGTGGTGGAGTTTCTTCTATGATGAGGTATCGTCGTCCTAATTGAACGTACTAAGTTCGCCGGTGTTATGATCTTCTACAATTCGCCTTTGGGGTATGATATTGTGAAATAGTATTGAAGAGGCGACTGTCAGATATCGCGGGGTGCGGTAGTTCAGGATTGAATCGGTATTTCTAATGTCGACGACTCGAGAAGGATGATCTCCGAAAAGGTTTAAAGTTAGTAGCGATTTGTGGGTTCAAGTGCTATGAAGATAGATTTTATTAAGGCAATAACTGAGCAGCAAAGGATGAGGAAGGACATGTGGGGATTGTCAGGCGGTGGTTAAAATTTCTAGAAGGTGAGGTATAAGAAGCGAAGGTCGAGTGGCCGATTAAAGGGGTGAGTTCCACCAAAGTGGGAGAGTGGCGGAGTTGCATATGGTCTTTGTGTTAGGATGACTACGCACCTTAAGGAGAGTTTGGAACGACTTGGGAATTTTAGTGACAAATGATTGGGGCCTACGGATTAATTTGAAGTATGGACTATTATACGGCAGGAGATTTGATATAACAGAAAGGAGCTGCTTGAAATGAAGAAGGATACAACCTAACTTGAATTGAAAGGATGTTGCCGCACATTTAATTGATGTCCACGAGGGGTGAATAGACTTGTACAGCTGGTGAATGAGCACGGGCTCAGGTGGGTTATTTCCAGAGAGCAGATCGGCGATCGCATGGTTGGTGAAGCTTTTGCCAAGAATTCTACTGGCTATACAGCAAAGAGATTGGTCGTGTGAACGTGGTTGATGATTCAGAGTAAAAAGGGGTTTTACAGAAAGATTTCGAGAATTTTGGCGGTTGATTGCGCAAGGTTATGTCAATAAGAGATAAAGGATCCTGGTGAAGTCCAGAGTTGTGTAATAATGGCTTCAAGCTAAGTGGGAGAGTCCCACCACCTATGATTAGGGTTTCATGGTTAACTACCTGCGAGGTTTCTGGTTATTAGCATGTTGATGGGTCATTTCATCTACAGAAAGAACATAAGTGGTAATTTGAGCAAAGGAATTGTTAAAGGTGCGCTATGGTTGGCCTTATTGGCTCGTGTTCAGACTTGGGGAAGGACTCAGGATTTATGCCTTGTATAGATGCGGGTTTCAAGGGAAATGATTCTGCCGGGTGCTTTGCCGAGAGGGTATTCATTTGCTAGGAGATTTATGGAATTGATTATGTTCGGGGCCGAGTCAGAGCGGGTGGCTCTCAGCAACGGTCCCAGTGGATTCAAAGGGGCTAAGCGTGGTGACTAATGATTGCGAGCCTATAGGTATGACTAAGAATCAAACTTTGTAGCAGCTTATGAGAAGAGGCACAGAATGTTCTATGATGTTTGACTTACAGTGTAGCATTTGGGAGGCACGAAATGGTTCGTGGGATTTGAGACAGCATGGTCTCGTGATTCAAGGTCACTCCGTGTGAGTGCGGATGGAGTGTGTTATGTGTTGAATGGAGTTATTATTATTTCAAAGGCAATCAGAATTAATTTGGAAGAAGATAGATTGGTTAGCCATAGTTGAATTGGCATATTGGTGGTAGTGATCAGTTCCTTCAACGTGATCAAGTTATGCAAGTGAATTGTGACGGCACGTGTGAGGTTTTTCGACCGCCGTAATTGGTGTTATTCAGAAATATTCCACTGTTATGGCCTGTCATGTGTAGGCAGATCCCGGAAGGGCTATGGTGGCTCAGACCACTACTTAGAGATTCGCATATTCTAAGGTTATGAGAATTTACCTGTGTGTTGCTATGGTTCTCCTGAGGTGAGTTAAGTGAAAGGTTTTTATACGATGAAGCGTTAAACTATTAGTGGTTCCGGAGTTATGATGAAAATCGTGTTCTATCGTATTTTGGAGTGTTGGGTGCAGTGAGTGGCATGTAAGTTGAAGTGAGGATCAAGATTGCAGTTCGATGTTTACAAGGATGTCACGAGCTCGGATGAGTAGGAAAGCAGTTTCGATGATTAAAGTAAGTTGGTATTGTCTTCAGCGTCACCTGAGATCGGTGTTTTGTGAAAAAGGCTTTGCATCCTGGCTAAGGATTCTTGGTCGCTCTTTAGCGTTAGTGTGGTCGGTGGTCTGGATGTACAGACCTGTTATCTGTCATGGGAAGGTTGTATAAGTGTGGCATGTAGTCACTTGATTGGTTGAAGAGTTAAACCAAGTAGGAAGACTGTGGTGATATCGCTAATTTGAGAATGGATGCCTGGAGGGCACTCGATTTATTGGGTTATGGATTGTGGAGGATTACTCCAGTTATGATTATGAGGAAAACGAGGAGTATTTATGGACCTTTGAAAGGTCATTAGCCTAGTTCAGTGCGATCGGAACCAGCTTGAGGTCCGCGGAGGGGTTTAAATGTGAATATAGGCTCTATATCAGGCCAGATGTGTTCATTTCAGTAAGGCGCTCCTTGTGGAAGAGCAGTTAGGGTGTTATTTTGTCGTCAGTCATTTCAAGTAATGATATATTGCACCATGTGAGTTGTGAGACGGCTTGTTGAACTGCTTATGTGTTGAGGTTCCGCGTAGAGATAATGTTATATGAGCAAAATGGCTCTTGAGATTCAGATCGTATATCGCACCTCAGTTGTGCTTGAGTTTGTAGCCTATGGCACTATATGTCTCCCCGAATATGGTATTATGCACGCTTGCTGGTGACCGATATTCGAAATTTTGTTGTAATGAGCAATTTAGCTCGATGTATATTTCCTTATGTGAAATCTATGTGTGGATCGGGTGGCACGCCGCCATGGATATGTTATTTGGATCGGGTTGCACACCGCAACAGCGAGACATTGAGTACAGTTCCCCGTATTCGTTTTTATGTGTTTTGTTTCCTCTTTTCCTAAGAGGAACATATATTAGTTGTGCCCGCGTCGCATGCATGATTCCCAAGTGGGGTGTCTGTTCAAATATGCCGACCGCGTCGCATATATGATTCGCGAGCGGGGTGTCTGTTAAAATATGTTGACCACGTCGCATGTATGATTTGCGAGCGGGGTAATTGGAATTCCTTTTCAGAGTTCGTTTTCCTTTTGTATCGCGTTCGAACTGGTAGCCTATTGGCACATTGCGGCATCATATGAGACTTTGACCATGTCCGGGGTGGCTTATTGCCGCAGCAGTTCGTACTGGGTGAGACGAGATCATTGGACTTAGGATCAGTGCAATCTGAGTATATGAAGTATATTAAGGAGCAAAGACCATTATTTGGTTCAGAAAGAGGTGATGGTTCTTGACAGGAGTATAGACCCTATGAATCGTTGATTTGGCAGTTGGCAATGAATTCCTACACATCTCTTCCGTCGTGGCGGTATTTTAAGAGTTAGAGCAAGACCTATTTAGGTCATGAGGTGCAATGGGAGCATCAGATTCGTGGAATTTTGATTTATTCGATCAGGGAATGCTATTGTGGTCCTGTGAGTGAAGTGGTGCAAGGTGTGAATTCAGCTAAGGTATGTTGTCATGTCTTGGTGTTGCGTGTAGTTATTGATACGGTGAGCGTATGTTGGAACAGGCCTGGCAGAGAATTTCGGATGATGGAATTGGGCTCTAAGGCTTATTTGCTTAAGTGAAAAAGGATCTCTTCAGATTGACCGAGCTAGGGCGCCCAGCTGAGTGGTGGTAGCATGGGTAGAGGCTCGAGGTGTTAAACAGTGATTTCGGACAACCCTAGCACAGTTCCTACACGTTTGAGGACGAACTTATGTTTAAGTGGAAGAGGATGTAATGACCCGACAGGTCGTGTTTGAGCTCTAGCGCATCGTTCAGCCGTTTGAGGCCATGAGCAGCTTCATTTCAGGCATTATGACTTGTGCGCACGGTCGAATTGAATTCCAGGAAGTTCGGAGTTGACTTGGAGAGAAAATTCTCATTTCGGAAGTATTAAGTTGAGAGAAATGACTAAGATTGGATTTTAGAGTAAACAACCTTGGAATCGGTATCTGAAGGTTCCAGTAGGTACGTAAGATGATTTTGGAATTGGGCGTATGCCCGGATTGGGTTTTGGATGACCTGGGAGCATTTTGGCGCCTATTGTGGAAGTTAGCATTTTGGAAGAAATTTCATAAGTTTGGGTTGAAGTGCATTTCAGTGTTATCGATGTCCGTTTGTCATTCCAAGTCTGGGAGTAGTTCCGTATGGTGATTCTGGAGTTGGGAGCGCGATCGGAAGTGAATTCGGATGTCCGTGGAGCATTTTGGAGCCATTTGGCTAAGGATAAAAATTTGAAGGTTTTTGAGAAGTTTGACCAAAGGTGGACTTTTTGATATCGGGGTCGGAATCCGATTCCGAAAGTTGGAGTAGGTCCGTAATGTCGAATATGACTTGTGTGCAAAATTTGAAGTCAATCGGACGTGATTTGATTGGTTTTAACATCGAAAGTAGAAGTTTGAAATTCTAAAGTTCATAAAGCTTGGATTGGGGGTCGATTCATGGTTTTAGTGTTGTTTGATATGATTTGAGGCCTCGAGCAAGTCCGTAATGTGTTTTGGAACCGGTTGGTATGATTGGTTGGGGTCCCGGGGGCCTCGGGAGGATTCCGGGTGGTTAACGGATCGAAAATGGACTTTTGGAAAAGGCTGAAGTTGCTGGTTGCTGGTATAATCGCACCTGTGAGACTAGGGCCGCATGTGCGGAGCCGCAGAAGCGGCCAGAAGAGCTGCAGATGCGGTTTGGGACTGGAAGTGAAGAGACCGCAGATGCGGTCAAGTAGCCGCAGAAGCGGGACCGCACCTGCGGTGGTCGAGGCGCAGAAGCGGAAAAGGGGGCCTGGTGAGAAACCACAGGAGCGGTAGAGAGGCCGCACCTGCGGAACCACAAAAGCGGTCATTGGATCGTAGGTGCGGAAGTTCTGGAGGCAGTGGGTGTTTTAAAAAATCGCGATTTGGCCATTTTCTCTCATTTTTCTCTTGGCTTGGGCGATTCTTGGAGGGTTTCAAGAGGGGGTTTCCATCATCAATGATAAGGTAAGCTATCCCTATCTTGAGTTAAATACATTGATTATGTACGGATTTGAGCATGAAATTGGTGGAAATTTGGGTTTTGGTGGAAAGACCTAGAAATTTGTATTCTTCGAATTTGACTACGATTTTGGGTATGAAATTGAGAGTAAATTATATATTTGAGTCCGTGGGGTTATGGATAAACTTGTTCTTCGAAAAATTTCGGAATCCAGGCATGTGGGCCCGAGGGCATTTTGTCAACTTTTCGATCGGGGTTAGGAATTGTTATAAATTGGATTGTATTGAGTAATTGAGCATATATTAATGGATTTGCGTAATTATTGGCTAGCTTTGGAGCATTTAGCATCGATTCTAGTCTTCGGAAGGGCGTGGGATGCCGGTTATGGATCTTCGGAGCGAGGTGAGTCTCCTTTCTAACCTTGTAAGAGGGAATTGTCCCCATAGGTGAAATAATTGGTTACGTGCTCCAATTTGTGGGGGCTACGTACGCACGAGGTGACGAGAGTCCGTGCGTAGCTACTAATATGTGTAAGTCCGGGTAGTCTAGGACCCAAAAGCATGCTATACTTGGAATATCTGTGATCTTATTGACAATCAAATTTCTTAATTCCTATTGAATTGGTAAATGAATTTCTAAGAGATTGAAACTTCATTTTCTTAAAACATTAAAAGAGAATTGGCTTTTATTTGGATAAATGTTCCCCGATAAATTCTTAATTTGCTGTTTGAGTATGTACTTCTATGTGTACCTGCATCGCATATATGATTCGCGAGCAGGGTGATTGTTTAGTCAAATTTGACCGCGTCGCATGTATGATTCGTGAGCGGAGTAATAGATGCATCTATGGTTCGTGCCGCTCGACCCTCGACAGTGCACATTTACATTTATGTTGGATCGGGCCGTACGACTTCGGCATGAGTTGCGCATGCTTGTATTGCTGGCCTTGAGATTTATTGATATTGCTATCTGCTCTCCCCGACTTGAGATAATTGTTAATTAATGGATTGTAAATCCGTAGACTTTAAATAAAAAAAAGGAGCTTTCACCTGTTTAGTGACTCATTTGAATCTACTGTTGTTCTTAATAAATCCGTGAGTCAACGCATTAATAATATTATTATTGGACCATTAGTAAGTGTCGAAGTTGCCATCTCGTCTCTACTTCTTCAAGATTAGGCGGGATACTTACTGAGTACACGTTGTTTTCGTACTCATGCTACACTTGCTGTGCATTTTGTTGCACAGGTACAGGTATTTCTACTGGCCTATTGGGCGTAGCAGCACGGGCAACCCGGAGACTAAGCGGGCTGTATTTCCTCGAGGCGACCCGCAGCTAGTATAGTCCCCCTCAGAATTGTATTCATTTTCTTTCCCCTTTGTGTTTCGGACAGCTGTTGTACTTTATTCAATTTCTTAGAAATTGCTCATGCACTTGTCACACCTGGTTCTGGGATGGTTATGAAGTATTTTGTATTAACTGCTTATCATTTAATTTGAATTTAAGCAGTTATCTTTTATTGGTAAATTTGGAGGAAAAACATAGATTTCAAGAGTATTAAAACGAGAATTTAATTAAGTATTTTAGTTGGCTGGCCTGATAGTGATGTCCGGCGCCATCACGACCCTAGGTGGATTTTGGGTCGTGACAACATGGTATCAGAGCACTAGGTTCCCGTAGGTCTCACGAGTCATGAGCAAGTCTAGTAGAGTCTCGCGGATCGGTACGGAGACGTCTGTACTTATCCTTGGGAGGCTGCAGGACTATTAGGAGTACTTCCCTTATTGGTTCCTCATCGTGCGATTTGATCCCTGGAGGCTATGCCTTTAATTCCTTCCTATTCAATCTCATGCGAAGCGAACCGCCTGTTATAAATCGAGATTTGAAGAATTGTAATGGTACTACCGATGCAGTGCGGGGTGTTTCTCCCTGCATAGTTGTCCGAGCTATTATCGTCGCCTTGTGGAAGCATATTCTGTCGTTTTAGCTCAGTAGCGGTACTTCTGAGAGCTCTGAAGCTAGGCACAAGTTGCCATGTTGCTATGAACGATTGTTCCGCAGTATTGATGTGATGGTAGGATGCTTGCCTACGTGTTGGGGCAGTGAATGACCTGAATAGTGATCTACTCCGTGCACGATTCAGAGATATGATATTTCATTTCCGGCGGAGGTAAAACAATTGGCTATGAATCTCCAGATTTGGGCTTGTGGAGTAACGAGACTTGGTAATTGCGAGCATGGTGGAGTTTCTTCTATGATGAGGTGTCGTCGTCCTAATTGAACGTAATAAGTTCGCCGGTGTTATGATCTTCTACAATTCTCCTTTGGTGTATGATATTGTGAAATAGTATTGAAGAGGCGACTGTCAGATATCGCGCGGTGCGATAGTTCAGGATTGAATCAATATTTCTAATGTCGACGGCTCGAGAAGGATGATCTCCGGAAAAGTTTAAAGTTAGTAGCGATTTGTGGGTTCAAGTGCTACGAAGATAGATTTTATTAAGGCAACAATTAAGCAACAAAGGATGAGGAAGGGCATGTGGGGAGTGTCAGGTGGTGGTTAAAATTTCTAGAAGGCCAGGTATAAGAAGCGAAGGTCGAGTGGTCGATTAAAGGGGTGAGTTCCACCAAAGTGGGAGAGTGGCGGAGTCCATATGGGCTTTGTGTTAGGATGACTACACACCTTAAATAGAGTTTGGAGACCTTGGGAATTTTAGTGATTGACGATTGGGGCCTACGGATTAATTTGAAGTATTGCGGCAGGAGATTTGATATAACAGAAAGGAGCTGCTTGAAATGAAGAAGGATACAACCTAACTTGAATTGAAAGGATGTTACCGCACATTAAATTGATGTCCACGAGGGGTGAATGGACTTGTGGAGTTGGTGAATGAGCACGGGCTCAGGTGGGTTATTTCCAGAAAGCAGATCGGCGATCACATGGTTGGGAAGCTTCTGTGAAGAATTCTACTGGCTATACAGCAAAGAGATTGGTCGTTTAAACATGGTTGATGATTCAGAGTATAAAAAGGGATTTTATAGAAAGATTCCGAGAATTTTGGCGGTTGATTGCACAAGGTTATGTCAATAAGAGATAAAGGATCCTGGTGAACTCCAGAGTTGTGTAATAATGGCTTTAAGCTAAGTGGGAGAGTCCCACCGCCTATGATTAAGGTTGCATAGTTAACCACTTGCGAGGTTTCTGGTTAAGCGCATATTGATGGGTCATTTCAGCTACAGAAAGAACATAAGTAGTAATTTGAGCAAAGGAATTGTTAAAGGTGCGCTATGGTTGGCCTTATTGGCTCGTGTTCAGACTTGGGGAAGGATTCAGGATTTATGCCTTGTATAGATGCGGGATTCAAGGGAAATGTTTCTGCCGGGTGCTTCGTCGAGAGGGTATTCATGTGCTAGAAGATTTATGGAATTGATTATATTCGGGGCCAAGTCAGAGCGGGTGGCTCTCAACAACGGTCCTAGTGGATTCAAAGGGGGCAAAGCGTGTTGCCTAATGATTGCGCCTATAGGCATGACTAAGAATCAAGCTTTGTAGCAGCTTATGAGAAGAGGCACATAATGTTCTATGATGTTTGACTTGCAGTGTAGCATTTGGGAGGTACGAAATGGTTCGTGGATTTGAGACAGCATGGTCTCGTGATTCAAGGTCACTCTGGGTAAGTGCGGATGGAGAGTGTTATGTGTTGGATGGAGTTATTATTATTTCTAAGGCGATCAAGAATTAATTTGGAAGAAGATAGATTGGTTAGCCATAGTTGAATTGGCATATTGGTGGTAGTGATCAGTTCCTTCAACGTGATCATGTTATGCAAGTGAATTTTGACGGCACGTGTGAGGTTTGTCGACCGCCGTAATTGGTGTTATTCAGAAATATTCCACTGTTATGGCCTGTCATGTGTAGGCATATCCCGGAAGGGCTATGGTGGCTCAGACCACTACTTAGAGATTTGCATATTCTAAGGTTATGAGAATTTACATGTGTGTTGCTATGGTTCTCCTGAGGTGAGTTAAGTGAAAGGTTTTTATAAGATGAAGCGTTAAACTATTAGTGGTTCCGGAGTTATGATGAAATCGTGTTCTATCGTATATTAGGGTGTTGGGTGCAATGGCATGTAAGTTGAAGTGAGGATCAAGATTGCGGTTGTTATCCCGAAATTGTGACTAAGTATGCTCACGAGTAGGTATGAGGCAGGAAAGTAGTTGTCATGATGAAAGTAATTGGTATTGTCTCGAGCGTCACCTGAAGACTCTTGTATTTGTGAAAAAGGCTTGCATCCTGGTTAAGATTTATAGTTCGGCTTTGTAGCATTAGTTGTCGGTCGGATGATCTGGTGGACTGGATGTAAGAGCCTGTTTATCTTGTCTGGAGGTTTGTATAAGCGTTGTGCATGTATTTCAACTTTGATTTGGTTGAAGAGTTAAACCAAGTAGGAAAGG
>NW_017676597.1:39923-42367 GCF_001879085.1 Nicotiana attenuata
GGTTCGTAGTGATGATTTTGGAATTGGGCGTATGCCCGGATCGGGTTTTGGATGACCCGACAGCGTTTTGGCGCCTATTGTGGAAGTTAGCATTTTGGGAGAAATTTCATAAGTTTGGGTTGAAGTGCATTTCAGTGTTATCGATATCCGTTTGGGATTCCGAATCTGGGAGTAGCTCCGTATGGTGATTCTGGAGTTGGGAGCCCGATCGGAAGTGAATTCGGATGTCCGTGGAGCATTATGGAGCCATTTGGCTAAGGATAGAAATTTGAAGGTTTTTGAGAAGTTTGACGGGAGGTGGACTTTTTGATATCGGGGTCGGAATCCGATTCTGAAAGTTGGAGTAGGTCCGTAATGTCGAATATGACTTGTGTGCAAAATTTGAAGTCAATCGGACGTGATTTGATAGGTTTAAACATCGAAAGTAGAAGTTCGAAATTCTAAAGTTCATAAAGCTTGGATTGGGGGTCGATTCGTGGTTTTAGCGTTGTTTGATATGATTTGAGGCCTCGAGCAAGTCTGTAATGTGTTTTGGGACTGGTTGGTATGTGTGGTTGGGGTCCCGGGGGCCTCGGGTAGATTCCGGGTGGTGAATGGATCGAAATGGACTTTTGGAAAAGGCTGAAGTTGCTGGTTGCTGGTATAACCGCACCTGCTAGACTAGGGCCGCAGGTGCGGAGCCGCAGAAGCGGCCAGAAGAGCCGCAGATGCGGTTTGGGACTGGAAGTGAAGGAACCGCAGATACGTTCAAGTAGCCGCAGAAGCGGGACCGCACCTGCGGTGGTCGAGGCGCAGAAGCGGAAAAGGGGGCCTGGTGAGAAACCGCAGGAGCGGTAGAGAGGCCGCACCTGCGGAACGCGAAGCGGTCATTGGACCGCAGGTGCGGAAGTACTGGAGGCAGTGAGTGTTTCAAAAAATTGGGATTTGGCCATTTTCTCTCATTTTCTCTTGGCTTGGGCGATTCTTGGAGGGTTCCAAGAGGGGGTTTTCATCATTAATGATAAGGTAAGCTATCCCCACCTATCTTGAGTTAAATACATTGATTATGTACGGATTTGAGCATGAAATTGGTAGAAATTTGGTGTTTTGGTGGGAAGACCTAGAAATTTATATTCTTTGAATTTGACCACGATTTTGGGTATGAAATTGAGAGTAAATTATATATTTTAGTCCGTGGGGTTATGGGTAAACTTGTTCTTCGAAAAATTTCGGAATCCGGGCATGTGGGCCTGAGGGCGTTTTTTCAACTTTTCGATCGGGGTTAGGAATTGTTATAAATTGGATTGTAATGAGTAATTGAGCATATATTAATGGATTTGCGTAATTATTGGCTAGCTTCGGAGCATTTAGCATCGATTCGAGTCTTCGGAAGCACGTGGGATGCCTGTTATGGATCTTCGGAGCGAGGTGAGTCTCCTTTCTAACCTTGTAAGAGGGAATTGTCCCCATAAGGAAAATAATTGGTTATGTGCTCCTATTTGTGGGGGCTACGTACGCACGAGGTGACGAGAGTCCGTGCGTTGCTACTAATATGTGTAAGTCCGGGTAGTCTAGGACCCAAAAGCATGCTATACTTGGAATATCTGTGATCTTATTGACAATCGAATTTCTTAAATCCTATTGAATTGGTAAATGAATTTCTAAGAGGATTAAACTTCATTTTCTTAAATCATTAAAAGAGAATTGGATTTTATTTGTATAAATGTTCCCTGATAAATTCTTAATTTTCTGTTTGAGTATGTACTTCTATGTGTACTTGCGTCGCATGTATGATTCGCGAGCAGGATGATTGTTTAGTTAAATTTGACCGCTTTGCATGTATGATTCGCGAGCGGAGTAATAGTTGCATCTATGGTTCGTGTTGCTCGACCCTCAGCAGTGCACATTTTACATTTATGTTGGATCGGGCCGTACGACTTCGGCATGAGTTGCGCATGCTTGTATTGCTTGCCTTGAGATTTATTGATATTGCTATCTACTCTCCTCGACTTGAGATAATTGTTTATTAATGGATTGTAAATCCGGAGACTTTAAATAAAAAAAGGAACTTTCACCTGTTCACTGACTCATTTGAATCTACTGTTGTTCTTAATAAATCCGTGAGTCATCGCATTAATAATATTATTATTGGACCATTAGTAAGTGTCGAAGTTTCCATCTCGTCTCTACTTCTTCGAGATTAGGCGGGATACTTACTGAGTACACGTTGTTTTCATACTCATGCTACACTTGCTGTGCATTTTGTTGCACAGGTACAGGTATTTCTACTGGCCTATTGGGCGTAGCAGCACGGGCGACCCGGAGACTAAGCGAGCTGTATTTCCTCGAGGCGACCCGCAGCTAGTATAGTCTTCCTCAGAATTGTATTTATTTTCTGTCGCCTTTCTATTCCGAACAGCTGTTGTACTTTATTCAATTTCTTAAAAAACTTGCTCATGCACTTG
>NW_017676598.1:0-695 GCF_001879085.1 Nicotiana attenuata
GTGAAATGTATTCCCTTGTTCTCCAGGTGGGCGCCTGATTGCTGAAACTTGAAAGTATTCCCTTGTTCTCCAGGTGGGCGCCTGATTTCTGAATTTGAAAAGTATTCCCTTGTTCTCCAGGTGGGCGCCTGACGTCAAACATGTCTGGTGCCTGCCTTTCCTTGAGGTAGGTTTCTCCGAAACGAACGAAATTTCTGCCCCTGTTTCAATCAAAGAAAAATCTTGTTCAGTTTAAAATGTGGTGGTTGGTTTGTGACCTTGACTTTGAGAGCGATTGCTCCTTCGCTTCCCATGATGACTGACTTCCACTCGAGGACCTTGCTTGTTTATGGACTAACCCTTTTTTCTGTCGTCCCCATCACATAAAATTCCTTTTCTCCGTTTGGACCCAATATCTTCTATTTGTTGCGTTGCATGAATTGGTGCCTCCCCAACCTTTGTGTCTCACATGAACCCCAAAGCACGACACTTGTCACCCCTTCATTGCGTATGCTGTTCTTTCTTTCCTTAAACCACTGGTCCTGTCCTTAAGGTCTACGGCTCCCTCATTTGCATTGATAACTTTGACTTCTGCTTGGAAAGTCTTGCTCGTCACTGGTTTAACACCCTTTTATCAATCTTATCACAGGAAATACCTTTGAGCTGTTCACCCAACCCTTCATCTGTTGCATTGTTCATGAATTAACATATACCAA
>NW_017676598.1:5289-6136 GCF_001879085.1 Nicotiana attenuata
TCGAGCACTGGCCTCGTTGGTGCGGCCCTAGGCACTTGGCTAGGGGTCCGCCAAACGTTCTTTTGGTAGTAGCTCGTGGGTTTATCAGGCAATACCGGGCGGCCTGTACGCGGAGCTTCTTGGCTTCTTTTTTGTCGGGCGGGAGTGTTCCATCCTGCAGATAGGATACAAACTGGTTGCGCCAGTCCCAAGTCAAATTTAAAGAGAGTACCTCAGTATGATCAATGGCTGAATGGAGGAGGGTGACCATGCTTTCTTTGTCGAAGTTTTTAGTGGCTGCGGCCAATTTTGCTAGACCGTCTGCTTCAACGTTCCGCGCCCTCGGAACTTGTTCGAAGCGGCACTCGTCGAACTCTGTCATTAATCTGTGGATTTCTGATTGGTATTTTTGCAATCTCTGCTCCTTGATTTGGTAGGTCCCAGTGACCTGATTCACCACGAGTTGGGAGTCGCAATGGAGAATGAGTCGTCGAGCTCTATACTTGATGGCTAGTTTTATACCTGCAATAACAACCTCGTACTCGGCCTCGTTGTTAGTCATCTCGGGGCATCGTATGGACTGGCGAATTATTTCGCCCGTGGGGACCTCGAGAACGAGTCCCAGTCCCGATCCCGAGGCATTAGCGGCGCCATCAGTGTGTAGAGTCCATAGGTCGGTGTTGGAGGGGGCATGACGTGCCTCTAGTTCCGCCTTTGGTAGTATCTCTGCGCTGAAGTCGGCTATAAAGTCGGCAAGTACTTGCGACTTGATGGCGTTTCTTGGGTGATATGAGATATCGTGCTCGCTGAGCTCTATGGCCCATCTGGTGAGCCTGCCTGATAACTCAGGCTTATGTAGGATGCTTCT
>NW_017676598.1:10203-10917 GCF_001879085.1 Nicotiana attenuata
GCGTTGGAGCGTACGTAGGGTAGTTGGGACGAGTGTGAGTAGCGGGTGTGTCTGGAGATATGGAGGATTCAGTCTGGGTATTGTGTTGGGAGTTTGGGTAAGGGTAGCGTCCGGGAAATTTAGTGGTGGTGGAGGTGGCGCCTTCCCAGTCATCCAGGCTTGATACATGTCTGTCATATGTTGTCTTAGCATCCGCACCTCGTCAGCCAACCCATTATCTTGTTCCACCAACTGTTGTCGAGCACCAGTATCAACCAACTCAGTTCTCTTGTTGTTTGCCATTGCCTTTTGTCCTTGTGTTGTAAAGAAGAGTTACCACTTTCAAACCACAAACCAACCACCTTTCTGGAATGGACAAAATGAAACCATCACGTTAGCGTTAGGACATCTAACACATTGGTAACAGCTTTTGATCGATCGCATGCGTCATCCCGGCTTTTCCTTATTTCCGATTGTAAACTCTTTCTTCTTATTCTTTCCTTCTTGTTTTTCACTCTTGCTCTTGTCTTCTCTCGTTCCTATTTCCTTTCTTTCTTGCGTTTTATTATGCAGCGCACGAGGGCGCGGTTACCTGTGTGGGCGCCGCAGTGACCTTCGTGTACCTCTTCGAGCACTGGCCTCGTTTGGTGCGGCCCTAGGCACTTGGCTAGGGGTCCGCCAAACGTTCTTTTGTAGAGCTCGTGGTTTATCAGGCAATACCGGGCGGCCTGTACG
>NW_017676598.1:15593-31635 GCF_001879085.1 Nicotiana attenuata
TGCCACTATTAACGTGCAACACACATTCATAAATACTAGGATATATATATATATATATATATATATATATATATATATATATATATATACATATATATATATATATATATGTGGCGTGCCTTAAAATTATTTATGTTGTTTTTCGATCGAAAAACTGCTTTTTGCTTTGTATTAGCGATACTTTATGTATGTATTCTTTGTTCTTTTGTCATGGAGGACCCAATATAGAGCTCTGAAGCTTTTAGTCTTTTGTTCCGAAAGGTTTGATGTTGTTGTGGGGTTGACAGTGCGAGTCTCTTTGAGTAGTCTTGGTTAAAAAAGTGAAGCTTTTGTTATTGT
Organism: Nicotiana attenuata; assembly: GCF_001879085.1. Taxonomy (NCBI): domain Eukaryota; kingdom Viridiplantae; phylum Streptophyta; class Magnoliopsida; order Solanales; family Solanaceae; genus Nicotiana; species Nicotiana attenuata. The sequence goes on from NW_017676598.1 coordinate 15,933, forward strand.
GCTTTTGAATTATTTAACTTTATTTTTTCTTTTGGATATGGACTGTTTTGTTAAAGTGAGCTCATAATTTTGTAGCACTGTGAATTTTCATTACTTAGTGTGTTTTTTGGTAAAAAAAATTTTTGGGTGGAAATTTTGCTGAATCTGTTTGACATGAGGATCTGCATGCTTTCTTCGTTCATCATGGCACAACAATAAGAAGCTAAAAGTTTTGTCTCATAATGGCTTGCCTTAGGTCTTGTCAAGGCCTCTTAGACTGAGTCAACCTACTCCATCAGCCGTGGGTTCTTCGTCCTTCTCTTATGCGCCATTGTATTTTCTCTTCTACAGCCGATACGATGATGGTAAGAATCAAATTTTCTGTTTGGTTTTCTTTATTGTGTTTTTGGTTTTAAGTGACTTGAGTTTTTAATAGGTGGCGGCGGCGACAGCAACATCAGATGGAAAGGAATTAACTCTTGAAGATTTTGAAAAGAAAAAGAAAAAGGAAGAAAAGGTTTGTTCGATACTTTTTTTGGTTTTGTTGCGATGGGTGGTTCTTCACAATGAACCACGTCCAAACATTAGTTCCTTGTTAAAACCAGTTTTTTTTCCCGATATATTCAAGTATATTGATTCTAACTTAGGATTGACACAGTTAATTGATTGATTCAAAATATTCTGAAATAGATATTCCCTCCGTCCCGCTTTATACGGTGATGTTTGATTGGCGATGAAATTTAAGAATGAAAGAAAAACTGTTGAAACTTGTGATCTAAAACTAGTCTTAAATATTAGGGTAAAAAAAAGGAAAATTTAGAATTTGAACTTAAATTAGGTGATAAATTGGGACATAAAGAACCAGACACTCCTTCTTGGAGGGGTATAGCAGGGAGAGGAGGGATTATGCTACTGCTAGCATGAAACACTGTTGGCTTTCTACATAGTACTGTTTAAGTTCTTTTTTGGCGCTTTTAATGTATTTACTTTTAATGTGTTTGCTGGTCATACATCTACTAAGTGTTTCTTTTGTGTTTATAGGCTAGAGAGAAAGAATTGAAAAAACTCAAGGCTGCACTAAAAATGGAAGCAGCAAAACAGGTAAAAAAAACTTTTTTGCTTATTTATCTAGTTATGGTTGATACTTTTATATTTCATAAATGTCTGTATTGGTGGAATGGCTTAGTTGTTTCTGTTATGTCATTCTCTATATATCAATTTCAAAGGAAAGGAAATTACTGAACTCTTAGTGCAGCTATTACAAGACCTTCAGCAAGCTCACATAGTGATAAATTATGAAAGTTGATTTTAGTCTTATCTATATGTAAGCTTCTCTGACATGGTTTGTCTGTATTAAGGCACAAGCCGCCTCCAATGTGTCAAACAAGGATAAGAAGAAGAACTCAAAAATGGAGGGTGAAGAGGAAAATTATGAAGATTTTGTTGATCCAGACACACCCCTGGGAGAGAAGAAGCAGCTCTCCCGTCAAATGGCAAAAACTTATAGTCCCAGTGCTGTAGAGAAATCGTTAGTATGAATTTTTTTTTCCTACCTTTACGTGCTACTTACTAGAAATTAAGGAAAGAGTTCTCTCTTGTTAGCGCACTATCATGATTCCTTATTTTAACTTGAATAGGTGGTATGCATGGTGGGAAAAGTCCAATTTCTTTGTTGCTGACCCAAACAGCTCTAAGCCGGTTTTGTGATTGTAAGTTTACCGCCTTACTTCATATGATGTTCTAGTTGAAGATGTTGGTATGAATGAATATATAGGAACTATGTGTACTTTGAGTTCGTAGAGAGCAATTTTTACTTGGGATGTTAACGTTTGAATATATGTAGTTTTAGAACCTTTTATTTGTTATCTTACCGTGCTTTGGTGTTCATGATGTAGGTTTTCGAGATCATTTTTTTACCCTCTTTCTCATGAATAGCAAATATGCTCTAAACAAATAGAGGAAAGTTTTATTTGCTCGAGTATTCTTCGATAGCTTTGTCAATATCAGCCTCATTTCTCTAGGATTTTAAAGGGGAGAATGTTATTACTCCCAATTAGTGGGAAATCTATTCTCTTTTAGTTTCTGATTATGTGTGTTTTACTAATACAGACTAGTATCAAGTGTGTGCTGATAGTTTTAGAAAGGAGTAGAGACGAATGTTACATAGATTTTGCAGTGAGCTAATTAAGTCAAACATGCCATCAAAATCATTTACAAAAACCATTTTGGTCCAAAAAGAAAGTAAAACAGAATATTTGAGTTTAGGACTAAGTATATCGTTTTCGTCTTCAAACATTTTGGGGAGGCTTTTTCTCCAGATTACGCACCAATACCCACGACCAAACTGTTGCCTGGATGGAATTCTGAATCATCAATAAGACTCCATTTTACTTATTTACAGTGAATGTGCATATGCGCCCAAAAGCTACAAAAAAGTTTTTCCATAGTATTATAACGGTGCGCTTAAGTGGTATCATTTCATTTCATTTGAGACAATCACTTGGTGAATTGTATTGCTTAATAATTTGGAAGGGGAAATAAACTGTGCTGAAAGTTTTGCTTGGTATTGTGTACCTTGTCTAACTTGGACTCCTTTTCCCAAGCTGCTTACCTGTTTGCTTATATGCAGGTCTTGTCCCCACCAAATGTGACTGGCGCTCTCCATATAGGACATGCCTGCCGTCCAGGTATTAGAATCATATAAGCCAAGTGCTTATAAGCTAAAATCAGCCAAAAACCATAACCTGGTCACCCCAACTTATTATTTTTCAGCTTATAAGCACTTTTAGTTTGAGAAAGAACTTTATCATTTATCCTTAGTAAATTTTACACTTTCTAATATATTTTACTAAAATAACATGCCTAATCTTCTTCAGCCTCATTGTTTCATCTTTTTTCCGTCCCCGTTCGAAACCAAGCTGCAGTTCTCTCTCTCTCTCTCTTTCCCAACAAGCTGCTACTCTTCTAGTGTATCCTTTTGTTTTGCGACCAAGTCCAAGGTGCTATTTATGATCTGTGTCAAAATATAAACTAAAACCAATTGGAGACACCAGCATTATTTTGTCTACTAGTGTATTTGTATGTATTTCATATAGTATCTTGAAAAATAACATAAGAAAGATTAATAGCAACTAACATGTTTTAAATAATGAGAAAGATTCAAATAGGCCTGTTTTATTGAATTGTTTACCATGGTGTGATATGACAGCTCAAGATATTTGTAATATGAGAATTTAAGTTTATCCGAATTGAATTTTTTAACTTTCTGGAGAAAATCTCAAAAAGATTTTTTAGTATGGTCTTACATGTTAGGTGTTTGTCCAGATTTTCTTACCATAATTGGTTTTCGTATCTCATGAAGGAAAGGAGAAGATATTTACCATAATTGAGTTTTTCTTTTCCTAGAAAGAAAATGTAATTCTTCCATATTTGGCTAGTCCTTTTTCTGGTAGGAAAGGTTTGGAGTTCTATAAATTGAGGATCCTTCCTTGTCATTCAGTAGCATCCACAATGTAGCCATAGGGGGCTTGAGAGTCTTGTTTAGGGGGAGAATTTTACGGGACAAGTGTTAGTGTGTCACTTGTGTTTGCCTCTTCGTGAGGTTGTTCTCTCGATATTTTGTACTCTTTTTTTATATAGTGGATTGCTCATCTCCGCAGTGGATGTAGGTCAGTTGACCGAACCACGTTAAATGTTTGTATCTCTTTTGGTAGATTTCTCCTTTGTTGTTGGATTTATCGTTTGCTAGCTTCCGCATGACACCTGACTTTTCTCGGTCGTAACATTACAGAACGACAATTACTTAGATACAGTCATATCATCAGAACTTGAATAAATATTTACTTATAGAGGATTGTTGAAATGGCAGTCTTTTTCAAGGACAAAATTGCTAGTAAAAGTTAAAAAAACAAGATAATGTTTTATGTCAGTTTACTGTTGCTAAAGCTAAATTTCACCCCCAAAGATTTGTTAGGGATTTGAAACGTGGTATAGCAGGGATTTTAAGGCTATTCAATTATTTTTACTTACAATAACATGGTCGTTTCTGCTCTTTGCATTCCTATATGCTATTTCTAATTCTGTGTCGTGGATGCTAAATCTAGGTTGTTGTGGAAAAGAAGATCATGCGGGAGAGGAATTTGACTAGACATGATATTGGTCGGGAGAACTTCGTATCTGAAGTGAGTATATACTGCGAAGTGCTAACATCCTTTTTAATGTCTTTAACTTATCTTAGTGTCATCATTATTGGCTTTCATTCTCGTCAAAAATCACTTTACTGGCTGTAGTATCCTTCCAATTGTTGCCTTGCCTGCTTTGTCAGTCTGGGACAAGATCTCTGCTGAAGAGTTGAATAAGGAAGCCAAGTACTAATTTTTAACAATTCATTGCACCCATATATTTATTAATTGTACTTGTTGATGTTTTTAAGGTCTGGAATTGGAAGAATGAGTATGGGGGTACTATACTGAAGCAATTACGTCGCCTGGGTGCATCACTTGATTGGTCTCGTGAGGTATGAATCGAGATTTTACCATTTTCTTCGTCTGTCGAGAAAATCCTGAAGTTATTATAGTTATACTTATATATTGTGCTCCAACATGTTCTCCCAAATCAGTGCTTTACCATGGATGAGAAAAGGTCTAAGGCTGTTACTGAAGCATTTGTTAGGCTGTCCAATGAAGGTCTTATATACAGGTAAGTAACTCTTTTTCTTCCTCTTTGTTGCCTTCTCTCCTCGTTATGTGCATGTGAATGTCTTCTTGCCTATGTGTGGGACGCAACCGTTTTCTTTGCTTGCGCAAGTTTTTGAATTGGTTTTAGCTTTGTATTAACTTCAATTATCATCTATCAAGGGCTCCACGTATGGTGCATTGGGATTGTGTCTTGCGTACTGCAATCTCTGATATTGAGGTGAGCAAATCGCCCTTCATGATCAAGCTTTAGATGGTGTAGCAAATACTTCTATATAAACTTTACAAGCTGCTTGCTGTTTGTAGGTTGAATATAAAGACATAAAAAAGAAGACACATTTGAAGGTCCCTGGATACAAAGAGCCAGTGGAATTTGGGGTGCTGACATCATTTGCTTACCCCTTGGAAGGTGGGCTTGGTGAAATCGTTGTGGCAACCACCAGAATTGAAACTATGCTTGGTGATACTGCTATTGCTATACATCCTGAAGACAAAAGATACTGCCACCTTCATGGGAAATTTGCTATTCATCCATTCAATGGAAGAAAGCTTCCAATAGTTTGTGATGAAATACTTGTAGATATGAACTTTGGGACTGGCGCTGTTAAGGTACTTTATATCATTATATTTTGAATGTTAAGGAACAATTGCCTCTCTCTCTCTCTAGATATTCATCATTGCTTTTTGGACCATTCTTTGAATATCCTTGCAGATAACTCCAGCCGATGATCCAAATGATTTTGAGTTTGGACAGCGTCACAAACTTGAATTCATAAATATTTTTACTGACGATGGGAAAATAAATAGCAACGGGGGTGCAGACTTTGAAGGAATGCCTCGTTTCAAAGCTCGTTTCGCTGTGGCTGAAGCTTTAAAGGAAAAGGTACCTTCATAACTTTATGTACTGTCTTAGCTGAAAATGAAATGCTAATGGACTTGTGTGCATGTATTGATGTATAGAAATTTGTCAAGTTTATGAGATCTTGCATTTAAAAAATCCATAAATATCTTCACAAAACATTGATGCAAAATACGTAAATAGACACTGATAGTTGGACCAAACACTCAGTTGAACACTTCAACTTACCCAGTTGGATGTCCCGGAAGTAGAAAATGTCATTTATCAGGGCGGAGGTTGTGATTCCCTATTGCAACCATTGCAACCACCATACTCAGAACTAGGGAAACTAATATTCGAATGTCGTGAGCTTGCATTCAGCTTATTAATGAAATTAATGCCCTAGGGTCTCAGTAACAGAGGATCTATTTGCAGATCTCCAGAAGCCTGGGTAGCGGTTTTCCATCTTTGAACTTCTGGTTCAATGAGTGCCCCAGCCTAGCTGCTTTTATGTTTCTCTTTGTTAACGTTGTTTACCATGAGCATATAATAAACGAGTCAAATTAACACCTTATATTTCAGACCTAGTAGAATTCAATGACTTAAAGTGAGATGGATTTTGAGTATTTAATTACTTGGGATTGGGTGAGTAACATTCTGTTCCAAATTTTTCTTTTAGACATGTAACATCTTGCTTGAGTTTAGCTTTATGAGTTCATGAGGCTGTTGAATTGTTCTTAAGTTTCTTACCTATGAACGTGGGTTGCATTTGAGGATAACCTCGAGAAGAAGCTGTGTTGTGTAAACATGGGGTATAGTAAGTAAAAAATAGTATCCTGGGATAACTGGACGAGGCTTAGTTGAGTTGACTGTGGCTTAGATGCGATGTCTGAATTGTGTTACAGGGTCTCTACAGGGATGTCAAGGATAACGAGATGCGCCTTGGGATTTGTTCAAGAAGCAATGATGTAGTGGAACCTCTTGTAAAGCCCCAGTGGTTTGTCAACTGCAAAAGTATGGCCAAACAGGCTTTGGATGCTGTGATGGATGATGATAAACAGAAGATGGAGATCATCCCCAAACAATATGCTGCTGAATGGAAAAGGTAATGTTGGATCTGGCCACCAAAAATGCTTTGGTTAAATGAATGCAAAGGTTTAAATAAGATGCTAACTTGTGTGCCCCACTGCCTCCCTATATTTGGACTTATGCATTTTGGTGGGACTGATGACTGCTTTAGGATCTTCTGATTGTTATTCTCTTTTGTTCGTGGTGTAAAATGGATATTCTATCATTTACTTTTGTGCAAGTATCGCATCAGATATAGATGTATAGATGCGGAAAACTTGGTTGTGGTTTTTCTATGGAATTTAAACATAAAAACCCTGTACATGTTGTTTTAAGCCGTTTTTTTTTTCTTGATTCATCATTTGATTAAAAAATTTGTTGTCCTCCATGTGATGGACATGCAGATGGCTTGATAATATTCGTGATTGGTGCATCTCAAGGCAGCTTTGGTGGGGTCATTGAATTCCTGCTTGGTATGTGACACTGCATGATGATAAGCAGAAGGGATTTGGTGTTTGTGATGATCACTGGATCGTCGCTAGAAATGCAGAAGAGGCTCGAGATTTGTCTTGTAGGAAATTTCCAGGGAAGACGATTCTTGAGCTCTCTCAAGATCCAGATGTGCTGGATACCTGGTTTTCATCTGGTCTTTTTCCATTATCTGCACTGGGGTGGCCAGACGATACTGCAGATTTAAGAGTTTTTTATCCAACTTCCGTTATTGAAACTGGACATGATATTCTCTTCTTCTGGGTTGCACGTATGGTGATGTTGGCGATAACACTTGGAGGTGATGTACCATTTATGAAGGTTAGCAAACTTCTTCATCCCTCATAGAAAAAGCCAATTTTTTTTATTTATGCTATAAGTGGAGTATGATCCTAATCTATTTTAAGAGCAGTTGATATCTTTTTCACGAATGTGGCTCTGTTTCCACGATCCATGGCCTTTTCAGTGCTTAAAACAGAATTTTAAATGGAGTGCTACTGAAAGTTATTTAGTAATCTGTTTTTATCTACTTGCCAAAAAACAAAAAGAATCCGTGTTTTATCCACATGATGCGAAAAACTTTATTATGTGTCTCATAACTGACACTAGTTGTGTGAGGCTTGTTTTTGTCTCGTAAATTGATGGACCCAAATCATACACTTTTGGGTCCATGGGTCCACTAAAGAAGCCTCGCTGCTAATGTCAGTTGTGTGAGGCACATATTAACTTTTTTCACATGAAGCAGTTAAGTAACTTGACCTTTCTGTTGAGATCATAATAAATCTTATTCATTTTAACATGCGTTGCAGGTTTATTTGCATCCAATGATCCGTGATGCACAGGGACGTAAGATATCCAAATCTTTGGGAAATGTTGTTGATCCTCTTGATGTTATTAATGGAATTACCCTTGATAATCTTCACGAGAGATTAAAAGAGGGTAACCTGGATGCCAAAGAAATCGAGAGTGCAAAAGAGGGACAGGCAAAGGATATTCGTGAATGTGGGGCAGATGCTCTTCGATTTGCCCTAATCTTATATACTGCTCAGGTTTGTAACATTTCTTAAAATTTAATAAGATGTTCCTTTTTACTTTCTTTGGATATTACTAACTTTCTTAATTTGTCCTTCCAGTCCGATAAAATCAATCTGGATATCCAGAGAGTTGCTGGGTATCGTCAATGGTGTAATAAACTATGGAATGTCGTTAGGTTTGCCTTGAGTAAACTGGGTGAATATTACACCCCTCCAACAAATATAGCTCCTCGTGAAATGCCTTTTATCTGCCAGTGGATACTCTCAGCTCTTAACAAGGCCATAGCGAAAACTATCTTATCCCTGGAATCTTATGATTTCTCCGATGCAGCAACAACAGTGTATTCGTTTTGTGTGATGTGTTTATAGAAGTAATCAAGCCATACTTTGTTGGTGATAATCCAGAATCTGTATCTGCAAGAAGATTTGCTCAAGACACCCTGTGGCTTTGTTTAGATAACGAGTTGAGATTACTCCATCCGTTTATGCCATTTGTCTCCGAAGAATTATGGCAGCGTCTTCCTGCTAGCGGAAATTCGATAAAGAAAGAATCTATTGTGATAAGTGATTATCCTTCAACTATAGAGGTATGCTTTAAGCACAAATGTTAAGTTCCAGAACTAGCAAATAGATATGTTACCTCTGTTGGTGGCTGTCAAGTAAATTCGATGTATGCTTCCTCTTTTTATTTGACTGAGGTCGAAGTTTAGCTTTTTCCTCTTATCTTTTCGGCATTGGTTTTGGTGTGATGTTAGAGTCTTATGGTTACTCAGAGCTGTATGGGATCAATTTCTGAAAAATCAATGTACATAGTAGGCATCATGCTTGTACATTGTTAAATTTCTCATAAATAAACCTATGTAGGCAATTTGTTTTTCAAGAATATATATTTGGAATAGGTTAACATGCTTTGAGGCTCTAAAAATGGTAGCTTATCAAGATGAGTCTAGTAGTGGAAAACAGGACTTAATATAATGCTTGCTAGCTGCTGCATGATTGTTATATTATCTTTTGACCCTGTTTCTCTACATCTGTTCACTTTTTAAGGGCTGGGATAATGATTGGGTAGAAGCTGGGATGGAAAAGGTGTTGTCCATTGTTAAAGGTCTGAGGTCGAAGAGGGCATTGTTGCCGCCGAAGGAGAGATTCGCAAGGTAAATGATTTGCCGTATCTTCTGTCTTCTAGGTGAACTTATCTTTTCGTATAAAGAGCATTTCAGGTGCCATTTTCTGGTTTCTTTTGCTATCTTTTAGAGGGAGTCTATATGGTGTCCAATGGTTTGTGAACTACATGTTATAAAAGAGCTATGTTTACTATTCATTGTCTGTTGAGCATTAATAAAAAAATTTCATCATTGATGATGAACATGTGCAGTCCACACAAGATTGTTAAAGTATCACAGGGATCACTTTTGAATGTAATGTCACATCGAATATGTGGTTGGTCCATATTAGTTTTGTGATTTTTTTTTTTTTGTTTTTTGACAAAATTTTACTTTTATTTCATCAAAAAACTGACTTTACATTCCCAGATTAATGCTGACCATTAATCTCCAATATCACTAATACAAAGAAAAGCTATACTCTACTGTTCTTAATTACATAACCTATACTAAGGAGTATTCTTTAACTTTGATAATTCTGCTTGCCATTTGATTCTCTTCCTGCCTTGTATGTGTATATGTATTGCTATTTCTTTACACAGTTCATCTATGCAGTATCTTCCTTTGTTGAATCTCATCGAGTTCCTTTCACGCCAGATGCAATAAATCACCATTGCAAACAATGTTGTGATCATTTCTGCCCTGCAATCTTTCTTCTTTGCCATGTTGCATATCCATTGCAGTTCCTACTGCCATGTTCCTATCTGTCTGGCATTGCCCGTCCATGTCAAAACTCTTTCCCATAGTCTGCTTGCGTCTGGACAACCAAAGTACAGGTGCTCAAATGTTTTCACATTTTTTGCACGAAATACACAGTCTGGATGGACTTGAATTCCAAACTTGGCAAGTCTATCCACAGTTGCTATCCTTTGATGGATAGTCAGCCATAGATGGAACTAACCTAGGATGGATTTGCGTATGTATATGTATACTCTTCCAATCTACTTTAGGGAATTGAGGTTGTAGCTGGACATATGCTTTGTGTATCTGAAATCTTCCTTGTCTCACAAAACCATCCAGTGTGCTAATGAGGCTGTTCTGAATTAGTCTCAGCTTCTGCATGTCCTCCTTTGCCTCTATAATCTTCCTCACCACCCAAGCTGCATTCTTAGGTGTAGTAACATCCTCAATAGGTCTGATCTTTATATAGTAAATGTGAGCCCATTTAATCCACAAAGTATCCTTTTTCATAGCCAATGCCCACATATGTTTTAATAGAGTTGCTTTGTTCCATATCTTCATATTTATCACATTCAAGCCACCAGTCACTTTAGGTTGACAAATTCTATCCCAGGCTATCAGTGCTTTCCTAGAATACTCTGTTGAGCCAGTCCACAGGAAGGTCCTACATATAGTCTCTATCATCTTCATGATTTTCTTTGGCAATAAGAAATTTGAGCCCAATATGTTTGAACACCAAATAACACTGATTTTATGAGTTGGACTCTCCCTGAGTATGAAAGCATCCTAGCTGTCCAGCATCTAACTCTCTCTGTAATCTTCTCAATCAGAGGCAAACATTGATGGATGTTCAGTTTTCTTGCTGACAGAGGAACTCCCAGATATTTAAAAGGTATACAACCTTTTTCATATCCAGTACATTCAATCAGCCGGTCCTTTATATGCTGTGCAACTCCAGCAATATAAATAGAACTCTTTTCAGAACTTGCCTGCAACCCTGATGCATTTGAAAATCTCTTAAAGGTCTCCTGTATTTTAGTAACTGATTGAATGTCACCCCTGCAAAACATTAACAAATCGTCAGCAAAACAAATGTGTGTCACTCCCAACTTCTTGCACTTTGGGTGGAACTTGAAGTCCTTCTGCTTAGCTAGTTGATTCATTTCCCTTTGCAGATACTCCATAGCAATCACAAAGAGGTAAGGAGACATTGGATCTCCTTGTCTTATGCCTCTCTTNGGACACTGTTGTCACACACTCCATTATCCATGCTATGAATTTCTGAGGGAAGCCAAGGTCTGTGAGCATACATCTAAGGAACTGCCAGTCCAATGAGTCATAAGCCTTCCTTAAATCAACCTTAAGGACACATCTTGGAGATAAGCCTTTCCTGTTATAACCATTGAATAGTTCATGGCTAAACAGTATATTGTCTACAATGCTTCTTCCTTTTATGAATGCAGACTGTGCTTTCCCAATGATACCATCAATTACCTTTTTGATCCTTTTGTGATTATTAGACCTGTGAGAAGGTTGAATTTACCTTTGAGATTGGTCTTAAGGCAATCTCTCAACTTAGTTGTTCGTAATATCTATCTTCAGTACCCATCTTTAGAAGATTAGAATTTGCTACTTCAGCTTTCATACTGCTTTAATTGTTGTTTGTCTGTTGAGTTGTAATTTCTTTAGGTGCCTTTGCTAAATTCCACAACATATATAACGTATGGTACTTGAGCTAAGGATACCAGCGTGCTATGATCTGTTTGATTATGTGTTGGTGAATCATTCAGTAAGTGATACACCTTTTGATGATGCACCTAAGTGATTGTTAGAGAGATTGATATGCTAGGCTTTCTTTGTATTGCTTGATATGATAGTTTGGTTTTGAGAAAGAAAAAGCTGTTTCATAAAACATTCAGCAGAATGACTGGTGATATTGCTGTCCTTAGGCGAAAAGCATTTGTGCTTTGCTGGGCGGATGATAATGTGGAGTTCATACGAAGCCGCAAAATGGAGATTTGCACTTTAGCTGCGTTGTCATCCTTGCAGGTATCTCTTTCTATGTCTAGCTTGGTTCTTTTTGATCTGAAACTTGTTCATTTCCTTTTCCACATGATATGAAGCTGGAAATAGAGGTTTAAACACTAAATGTGCGGGGTTGAACTGGGTGGAAAATTACGAATGACCTCGGTAACCCTAATAGAGGACCAGCACAGACTAGTGCCCTTTTAGATATTGTATGTAATATGCATATGAGTCGACTTTTTAGTGGCTATTAGGTTGGAGGGATGGGATATGTATGTATTTTTATTATATTTTCTTATTTTTGTTACAGCCCACATTTCTTGCATTATTTTTCTTCAGGTCTCAAGTAAGGGTGATACAGCTCCCATTGAATGGCTGATAGAGGTTGTGGATGAGTCTCTCACAGTTTTTCTTGAGGGAGAAGGGACTAGTTGTGACCCAGTGGTTGAAGTTCAAAGGCTCATAAAGAAGAGAGAAGACACTAGGAAGTAAGTGAATTTCATAGACTGGTGCTATTGTTTGCAAAACTTGATTGAATTTCTCCTTGATGCTATACTATCTGATTTTTCCTTTGGAACAGAAGTAAACTAGACGCTTTTCCTTTTGAATCAGTATTTAAAGCATATAAGCCTTGCCGAAACAGGAAATTGGTGTTTGTCTTGGTCTTTGAGTCACTGAAACTTTGGGCCCGATCTGGTCAATTGCAGAGGTCATTGAAACTACATCGAGGAAGATGTTGGGTATCAATAGATATTAATATACATGTGGCATGTTTTTTCTTTTATAATGGGAAATCATGTTCCTCTATTCCTCCCTCCTGTCTGCTAGTCAGTGCTTTCAATTAGTGCATCCATTTGAAGCATAGCGCAAGATGCAATTTGGCTTTTTGTTCAAAAGTGGACTTTGGCCTCAAGTTGATATTGTGAAATTTTAGTCAGTTTATAACAAGCTTTCTTCTTTTGCCATGTAATGATGTATCAACTCTTTCTTCTTTTGCAGGCAATATGAAAGCTTAAACAAAAAGATGACTGCCTCTCGCTATAAAGAGAAAGTTCCGCTTAACGTCCATGAGGGCAATACAGTGAAACTGTGTGTCCAAATTGGAATCATTTGAAGATAATATTCGGCGTTTTACACCTCATATTGATTCGCAACTAGTGAAATTACTGGAAAGAACTCATAGCGCGCGCCACTGGAATGGAAATCTTTTGAAGGACCTAGTACCGTCTCAATCATCAAGTTGAGGTACTATAATTAGAGTGTCTTCAGGTCATCGACGGTTTGGTTTTGCTGTAATTCTATTTAAGTTAACTACCATTAGAATTAATTATTGTAATACCTGTGTGAGAATTTAAATTATATTTTCATTTGTTGCTTGGATTTATTGTGTTTAATTTACGTGATTTTATCCATTTAGCACCAGTTTTCTCATCATAATTCAAAAAGATACAAATACATTTAACTGTTGTAAAGTTTAATTTACGTGATTTTATCCCCTCTTTGTTGCTTGTTGATTATTGTGTTATCCATGATTTAGTATCATCCACTACAAGAAAAAGCTTTATTAGGGACCAGCATTTAGCGACCAGTTTAAAATATGGTCCCTAAAAGTATATTTATAGGGATGAGAATTTTTTTTGGTCCCTAATATGCTTTTTTATTTTTTAAATACACGACGAGATGAATTCTGGTCTATATAAAAGTTAATGTCTGGTCTATAATACCGGATTTCAGCGGGTTGGGGCGCGAACGTGAAATTAAATTAAAAAGAAAATGCTCCAAAAATTAACTTTCACGCTAAAATCCCTCCAAAATTCACTTTTACCCTAAAATCCCTCCAAGAATTCCTTTTACCCTAAAATCCTTACGCGGCACTAATAATTCAATAGAAATCAGAAGGCTTCAACTTCATCACTTAGAAATCAGAAGGTTTTCATCTCTAACCAAGTGACTCTACACAAACTATACCATTGGATAGTCTGCTAATCAAGAGTAAGTTTTATTTTTTTCTCTTTTTATCTGGTTTGTTTCTTTTTCTTCTTCGTGTTTTTTCTTCTTCTTCTTCGTTTTTTTTCCGATTGAACCAAAAATCGGAATTGGTTCTGCAATTTTTCTATTTCTTTAGTTGTTTTTTGAAATTGGGTTGTTTTGAGTAGTGATAGTTATTGTGTGAGTGATAAAAATGAGTTAAAGTTGGGGCATGTAGGCCAAGGAGGACAAATTGACCAAAATTGATAAAAAACCTAAAACCAAGTCAAGGCAGCCTGAATTTTTAGAAGCATTGGATTTTTTTAACACACCAAGGAGATGCATAAATGGCACAGTTGTCCCAATTCAATACTTGAATTGAGATCAACTACAAAGGGTGTAATATGGTTTGATCAAGTATCATTGATGCCCCTGGGCACATACAAGGTAATGTATATTTAGGAACTTATTGTTAACTTTGATTAAGGAGTCGAACTATATTAGGTTTAAATTAAGAAAATGCGAAGGCTTGCTAACCATTTAACCAAGAACGTCTAGTAGTTGTCAACCTAACCTGAATAATTTTTCAAATTATTGCAACTATTGGTTGCCCTTGTTTTTCGCTATAAATATTGTTACTTAATCGATATTTATATGTCAATGAGCACGGGTGATCAGTTACTCCTTAAAGTAATTGAATGTAACTGAAAATTATGCACACAGTGTTCCTATAATGAAGATAAATGTATTTATTAATGGAAAACTTATGTTGACATTTGTCAAATAAGAATTCAACAATGCCCTAAGTTAATTCCAACATCCTCCTCATGTGTAAGTGCATCAATAACATTTTGAGTTATGATAGCTTTTGCGACATTCTGTCGCACAACTGGAAAAGTTGACTGTTGCTGCGTATTTTCCACCACTGGAGAGTTACCTTGCCTACTTGAAGATCGCACCACTTCTTTCCAGCCATCCCTAGTTGTGTTCTTTGTTATCCCATCAGCCTTAGTTAATGAGTTAGAAGATACTCCTTTAGGTTGCCCAGCTTTTCTAGGTGCAAATTCCAATCGAGCTGTTTGTGCACCAGCATCAACAGTAACAAATGTTTGTGCACTAGCTAGCATCAGCATCACCAGAAGATCTCACTATTTCCAATCATCCCCAACTGTGTTTTTTTGTACCTCCATCACCCTTAGTTAATTTTCCATAGTGTGCATGGTCATCTACATTCATGACCCTTCACATATTTTGCATGCAATTGTCCTCTCCATTTGTTCCATAACTCTTTCATCCATCCCATAATATGATCGCGATGGATATCCATGTCATCACTCTTAAATTTATCCTGCAATACATCATACATAGATTGATATCCAATATGATCGCAGGAACTCCATGTGATAGAAGAAAACATAGTTCTACAATAAAGCTTGAATTAACAAATGCCTTAACTTTAAATCAATTTTGTAAATTTAAAACATAGAACATGCACCAACAGTAACTGCATCATCCAGGTAGTCCAAATGGCACCATTAATGATGTGCAAATGCACGAAAATGGTGAATATTTAAGTGTTTCTTCACACTAAAACTGGTCATTCCAATACGGTCATTGTAAACAACTAGGTTCTCTGTTTGGATACCTAACTAGGTACTCTGTTTCTTTCGCTAACCTACTCCATAAATCGATTCATACGGGTAATGAACAAACATGCCTGACCAGTGACGTTCCAGAAGCTTACTATGGTAAACAACACAAGTT
>NW_017676598.1:35740-42363 GCF_001879085.1 Nicotiana attenuata
ACAAAACTCAATAGGTATAGACAACACCAAAAAACACAAGTAGAATGCAGCTATGGGAGAATCAGTAGGAAGTCTTTTCAAGTCTTGAATGATACGGGACCAAGTGACTCTTATATATAGGCATTGTGACTTATCATCATTCACTATTTTCCTTCCTTGTGTATCCAACTCCCAGAAATTTTTTGCTTCAATATCTCCAAAGTCCAGAGCATAGTTAGCTAAATGATCACCTAATTTGTTTCCTTCTCTGAGGGTGTGAGCCACTGTTACATTGCTTGTCCCTCTTCATTCCTCAGCACATATCCTATTGAGCTTCTCCCGGGATTCCCCCTTGAGACTTGAGTATCTATACGTCTGTTATATATGGTTTTTCTAACTGAATTCTTATTTCTTCAACAGGTTTTGGATATTGAAGTTTACGAGAAAGCCGATTTTTGACGACATAGAGATCAACCACAATTTTGCTTGGAATTTCAAGAAAATTTTACATTACAATCGAGGGATATTATTAGTATATGTAGTTTTTTGCTAAATGTTTATGAACACAATATTGTGACTAGCTTAAATCATTGATGTACGATTCAACTAATTAACTGATGTTGATCATTTTTTGTATTATTTTATGAAAGCAACATTATCTATATATTAATATTTCCGATTTTCTAGTTGCAAACTAAATGTGATTTAGGGACTTGTGACTTGTTTCTTTAGGGATCAGCTTTAAACTTCTCTGAATAGATATAACGGCAAGCTTCTAACTGGTCGTGAAACGATTTAACGACCATATTTAAACTAGCCGCGAAAATATTTTAAGGACAAGAAATTTACCGGCCGTGAAACGTTTTAACGACCATATTTAAACTAGCCGCGAAAATATTTTAAGGACCAGATATTTAGTCCCTAAAATATGCAAATAAGCACCAGAAACATGGTCCTGAAAACACATTTAACGGCCAATTTGAAACTGGTCGCGAAACTGTTTTAGCGACCAGCCCACTATCTCGTCCTTAATAACCTTTAGCGACGAAGGCTATAAGGACCAGATTAGCTGGCCGCTATTGAGCATTTGCGACCAATTTCTTACTTTTAGGGACCAGTTTTTCCTTCGCTATTGAGCATTTTTCTTGTAGTGTGCATTAACTAATTGCCCTAGTTTATTTTGGTCAAGGAGACAATAACATTTGTGAACGTAGTCTTCTCTTTTGCTATGCCATTGACAAAGATCTCTCTGCACTTGTGGTACACTTGATCCATATTTAGTTCATCACTAAAATGGCTGACAAGTAAAGGCTCAGTAGAAGCTCTCATGCACTGTGTCGCATTGTATTCATCAAAAGAATCCATATGGATTTCTGAAGTTTCCAAGACATCAATGGTGAAAGATCCCTCCTTTTCAACTATATACTTCACTTCTGCAGGAGATGGACAGTATCCAGGAATGTTGAATGAATTTACTTTCTCTTCTTCTATTGATCCCTGCATTTATTAATGTATACATAAAAATATCATATTGGTTTAGCACTAATTTATGCTTTATTTGTTTTTTTTAAAATCAGTATATTTTACTATTCATAATGACATGCTTTTTCTCCTGCGAAAATTGGCATGTTGAAGACACTCTCATTTGTTTCTTAAATTTTATAACCAATCAAACAAGACTACCACATAAAATGAAACTGCATTATAAAAGCGGATCCAGTCCAAAAAAATAACTACTCTCAACGAAAAAAAACTAAATTAGAACTGATCAAGATCAATAGGTAAACTGGGATCTATAAATAAAGTTCATACCGCGACGATCTATAGAATGATATGTGTATTTTAAAAGTTTGGTTTTACCTCAACAATTAGCTCTTTGAGAGCCATGACCAAAGGCTCCAAGTAGTAGCGACAAGCTTTGCTATAGCGATCTTCATTTTTTCTACCTAGCATGGTCAATATCATGCGCCCACCTTTCACCAATTCTATTGAGCGATACTTGAGAAAATTTACAAAATCTCTTTCATATTGCTCGTAGTACGCTTTAACCACATCTAGTGGGCTTGTACTTGTCACGTAAATATTTCCTTTATTATTCTCTATTCCATCGGGTACCTATTAGTGGAGAAATAAAATTAGAGTCGATCAGTGT
This sequence comes from Nicotiana attenuata, assembly GCF_001879085.1. NCBI lineage: Eukaryota > Viridiplantae > Streptophyta > Magnoliopsida > Solanales > Solanaceae > Nicotiana > Nicotiana attenuata. The sequence continues at coordinate 37,872 of NW_017676598.1, forward strand.
GTGTGTATATATATATATATTGCTTTTTGAGTAACAAAAAAGTTATTTTCGTGTGACCTATAGTTTACGGTTTCGAGCCGTAGAAGCAACCATTAATGCTTGCATTAGGGTAGGTTGTCTACATCACAACCTTAGGAATGCGGGCTTGCCCCAGAGACTACGTGAATGCGAAATGCTTTGTGCACTGGGCTATCCTTTTTTATTTTAATTGCTTTTGAGTATATCTATTTTGAAATCTAAGACAAGTTAACTTACCGAAAGAGATTTCTCAATAAAATACAGGGTTTGAGCTTAGCTACACTTGTAGCTCCGCCCCCGAAAGCAAAGGGTTAAGTTAAATTTGTGCATAGCCTATCCTATATATCCTAAATCTGCATCTGACACCTATATTATTGATTTCAATTCAAAAAATAATTTAAAAAGAGAAACAAATATAAGATTATGATTAATATAAATGTTAAAGTTCTTTTTCTTCAAGTTTGCTCACAAAATTATTTTGTACCGTAACATAAGAAAAATTGCATCATCATCTCCTAGAATCCATATGCAAGACAAAATTGCTCACATACTCCAACATGACATTAGAGCAGATAAAAGGTCGAGAGTAATACTGCCACCCATTATAAAATAAAAAACACATGCTAGGATCATCAAAAGGAATTAAGCTCGCACGTCAGGGGTGTATTGAAGACATAATTAAATAAATAAAAGTATACTCTTTCTAATATTTTAAAATTGTAGACGATATGGATTCATTAGTACTTAACAATACAAAAACATACTTGAGAAAGCCAGTGGAGACTGTAAGAGGAGTGGACAAAGTGTATACTCTTGGAAGGGAAAAGTCTATTATAGAATGAACCAGCAACTCCTGCAACAAAGCAATTAGGATCAAATCCATCTCCCATTTGTTTCCTCAAATCTTCGTAGAACGCCGGCAACGACCGGAAAATGGTATTGAAATCATTTCTGGGAAGATCAATCAAGAAAACTTGAAATTCAAGCGACTGTTTTTGGCCATTGATTTTGCTTTCTTCATAAATAGTTTTAATGAGTTCGGAAATTGCAAGGAAAGTGTTAGGTCCAGAGGAACAACCTAAGTCCGCAATACAAATAGTTTCTGGGGAAAGGCTGCGGTAGAGTGCACATATGGCTTTATCTCTTATTGACTTTGTCATTAGGATCACCTTTTGCTGTATACAAATGGAATGTAAATCAGAATGTCTCAATTTGTTTGTCGTAATTTGACGCACAGAGTTTAATAAAGAGAGTAATAATTGTATGGCTATAAAAATTTCTCATTAAGAAAATATAAGAGTATAGCAATCTTTTTAAAACTAAATAATAAAAAATAGTGTCAATCTTTTCAGACATTAACCTGTACTTGTGGAGACGGGCGGGCACGAATTACACCATATTTTAATAAGAACGTATTGCATGGTAGTGCTATCTCCCGTCTTATGTAAATTCTTAATGAACAGTGTAACACTATTATATAGTATATAAAATTCCGTTAATTTTAGATGAATGCATTACCGTTATAATACGCAAAGTTCAGTTATTTTAATGTATCAAAAAATAATTTTATAACTTTACTGTGTGGGTAATGTTTAGTAACTTTGATGTGACAGAAAATCATTTTTTTGAAATTTACTTTTATAATAAAGTTCATGAATGATCATATATAGAGAATAGCTTGTCTACCTTATACGAGACAGGAAGTAAGATGTACGTGCACTCCATGTTATCCATATCCCACTTGTGGGATCATATTGTACACATGGCGGATGTAGCGTAACTCCGACGGGTTCTATTGAATTCATAATTTTTGACCCGATGCATAAATTTGTGTGTAAAAATTTACTAAATTACAATAATGAGTGGATATGAATCCATAACTTAAAAATGTAATGGGTTCAATAGTAAGAATCTTAAATGTTGAACCCATAGAATTTAAATCCTATATCCGGCTCTAACTGTATGTGGCATACATAAAAGTACCCTTAAAATATTCTTCTTAAGACTAAAAGAAAGATTGTCATATGAAATGAAATAAAGAGAATATAATTGAGAGTTTATAACCTCTACGGGGAAATAAAAAGTTAAGTGTTTATATTTTATACCTGAAGCAGAGAATTTTTGGCATAGCTAGCCTCTCCAATTCCTTCATTCATGTGAAGAACTTTGGCAACTTCCATCTCTTGGATACTATTTTTGTCTAGGCAAATTAAAGATCCAATGGGGTATCACTTATTTATAGAAGGGTGATACCAAATTTATCCTTGAAATTCCAACATTGTCCCTCACAAGACAATTAAGCTAGCGTTTAGACATAGAATTAATTAAACTTGAAAAAAAAAAGAGTTTTTGAAAATAAGATGAAAATTGATTTTTGAAAGTGTTTTTGGACATGCATTTTACTTGAAAAGAATTTAAAGTTTTGCGAGTAGAAAACTTCAAAAACTACTCTAGAGTTATTTTTGGGATTTGAAGATTTTGTTTTCAAAATTTAGCAAAAAAATGGTTAAAATCAATAAACAAACAGATATTAGAAAACAAATTCGAAAAAAAAGCTCCCAAAGTTTATGACGGTATCGGGATTAAGATACTAACCTCAGTATAAAATTTAAAATTATAATTATTTCATATTTAGTTATTCCCGAATGGTATATTTTATAATTGATGGATTCAAAAAGTTCGACCGAATTCTGTCGATTATGTTAGATTTTAATTTTTTTTTTCGGTCAGTGAACTGACCGCGTCGATTGATTTTTGATATTAACCAAAAAAATTTCAACTCATCATTTTCGATCAATTTCAGCCCAACCAAAAAAGCAGAATTTTTCATTAAGAGGATTCAATAATAAATAAAATAATATATATAAAATATAAGTAGATTCGACACTTAATAGATATATACATGGAAAAAAAATTAACCTTATATATATCTGTATACCGGTAAAACCGTACAGTTGAATTTGTTTGTGGTTTCTAGACAAGTGAATTAATTCGATTTGAAATAATAGAATAATTGAAGAAATATGCAATACTAAGCCTTGAATGAAGATAAAATAGCAGAAACAATAATTCCGGGAGCAAGCTTCCAAACACAACAGCGATAAAATCAAAGAATGAGAAAGTCAAAATTTATAGAGCTTTGGATTGATTATAGCATAAGCTTTTCAGAAAATCCGTGTCCGTACAATGATAACAACACTAACTATTTATAGTCGCACCTAGGGAACAAGGTCCTAGGATCATGCCCTTCTTTAATGTCAATTATGAGGGCCATTGAAGAAGGTGTAACAGTGAGCATAAATGACACATTCTCTGTACCCGCATTGCACTAAATGCTGTGGAATATTTTTCATTGAATGCTACCGGGAGGAGGATGATTATTGCATCTGTAACGACCGGCCGGTCGTTTTAAGAATTAATGCCCCGTTCCCCTATTAACTGCATCCCCCGTGTTTGTTTCTGCTATTGTGAGTTTCGGAAGGATTCGTTTTGTGTTTCGGAGTGTTTTGGGACACTTAGTCCCTAAATGAGAGTTTTAGCCTTAGAATTTGGACCGTAGTCGGAGCAGTGTGAAGACGGCCTCGAAATGAAATTCCGTTGGTTCCGTTAGCTCCGTTGGGTGATTTCGGGCTTAGGGGCATGTCCGGAATGTGTTTTTGAGGTCCGTAGCTTAATTAGGCTTGAAATGCCGAAAGTCGAATTTTTGAAGTTTCCGGTTTGATAGTGAGATTTTGATATCGTGGTCGAAATGAAATTCCGGAAGCTGGAGTAGGTCCGTTGTGTCATTTGGGACGTGTGTGCAAAATTTCAGGTAATTCGGATGAGGTTTGATAGACTTTTAGATGAAACGCGGAAATTTGAAGTTTTGGAATCCTTAAGCTTGAATCCGAGGGTGTTTTGATGATTCGATATTGTTTTGAGTGTTCCGAAGGTTGGTACAAGTTAATAGTGGTATAGGACTATTTTGTATTTTTGGTTGAGGTCCCAGGGGCCTCGGGATAATTTCGGAAGAAAATTGGAAGGTTTGGAAGCAGTTTCAGCTGTTGAAGTTCTGTCATAACCGCACCTGCGGATTGGGGACCGCAGGTGCGGGCCCACAGAAGCGTGTGGCTAGTTGCAGGTGCGGTCTGGGGCGTAATTGGAATTGGCCGCAGATGCGGCCCAGGAATCAAAGAAGCGGCACCGCATCTACGGAATGGAGGTCGCAGGTGCGGATATCCTTGTTTAATGAAAAGTCGCAGGTGCGACTTGGTCTACGCAGAAGTGGGACCGCAGGTGCGGTTTCACTGGTCAGAAAAGGGGCAGAATCGAGGGTTAAGTTTCAAAATCTTAGGAATTGATTTGGGAGCTCGGGATTGGAGATTTTGGAAGAGATTTTCACCTAGGTGCTTTTGGTAAGTAATTCTTACTCGGTTTTGATTAATTTACACGAACCTATGCTTAAATTCATCCTTTAAATTTGAATTTAGGGTGA
>NW_017676599.1:0-23442 GCF_001879085.1 Nicotiana attenuata
TATCGAATGAAGATACTTTTTTGCAAGATGCCCATGAGATACCACAGGGAAGGTTAAGGCCTTTTACGTAGTTGGCCACCTTTTCATTCGCTGATTCTTCCTCATACCAACAAAAGTCCGTAAGTGGCTTAATAACCGCTTCTTCTTCTTCTTCTATTTTCAACTGTTCTTTGGATATCATCTTTTGCTTTGATTTGCTCTTAAGAATCTGCATTCTCTTTTGCTTCCTTTTCTCAATTATCTTCAACTTTTCTTCTGAAGGATGAACACTATCCAGGATAGTCATATATTGATCGAAAAGTAAATCCGTTACTGCACATTTTGATTTTGTATAATGTGGAAGGTGATAGCAATATTTTTTGCGCAAGTAATATACGCCACGTCAATATGCTGCAAATGGACAACGACAAATGATAACATGTGAAATTACCACTATGAAGTCTACAAAAAACACACTACACAACTACAAAACAGCATGAAAAAAACTTAAGCATATTCAGTTTTAGCAAATAAGCTAAAAAACTTCAGCAGATTACTATGAATAAAGCTATACTACAAAAAATAAACTGAACTTCTGGGAAATACAGTTGAAAACCAATTCAAAAAACAAAGTTAATAACTTACTTCATCCGCAAGATCAGAGTCAGGATCCATAAGCTCGGTAAAGAATGATTTTTGAATATGAAGTCCAGCTAATCTCAATGGATTGGAATCATATTCACTGGCATCCATCTCCAACCACTTTTTAAATCTTTGGATCAATCCGCTGTCTTGAGAAACATAATGGAAGGGACACCTTCTTCTATTCTTTCCTACTATCCAATCTTGCCCCCTTGGCTTTTTCCTATAAACTACATAAGGAGATCTCAACCAAATACTCTCCATACGCATCCTTTTCCCTTTTTTATCTTCTTTTCCTTTTGATTGCTCTTCCTGCTGATCCGTCACAACTAAATGGTGTTGTACAGCAGCAGGGTGGGGAACTACAGCCATCGTGGGGGGATGCTTGATCAATTCTCTGCTGTTCACGACGTTCTTCTGTCTCTTCACGAACACCAACAGCAGCAGAATTACCTTCTGAATCAGCCCCTTGTGTACTACCAAGTGAAAATGAACATAAATTGAAGTTGGGGATATCACTGGTATCACACATAGGAGAACTAGAAATCTTCCTTCTCTTAGGTTTTTGGAAGCAGTTCTGATGCATCAGATGAGATCTGCAAAAGCAAGGAAAATATAAACATAAATAAAACTGATACAGAATACACATTAGGCAAAAAAAAAGACAGTAATCGAATTGCAGAAAATAATTACCTGGTCTAAGTGTTGCGACACAGATGGTGTTTTCATTCCAACAGATCCTGTATCTTCATGCAAAAAAAAATTTAATAAATAATACTCACTAAATTTTATAAAATAATACCAACACACTTCACACCTGTCTGTGACTCAACAGGTGTGAATATATGTATTTCTCCTTTTTCATATTGCTTCAGAATCTCACCAAATTCTCTTCGACCTGCCTCCAATAATTCTGAAAAATCATTCAAAAATATAAAAAAGAAAATAAAATATGTAAAATTTCAAAATGTAGAAAATATACTTCGATCAAATATAATAAATTCATGATCTATAGAATACCTTCACGTTTGTCTTCCGCTGTGCTTTCCCCAGGCTGCATGCCTTTCTCAATATCAGCATTTCCAGCATCATTCAACTCTGAATCAACGTCGACAACCATTGCAGTATTCTCTGAAAGGGTTTTCTCAACTTTACCTTCATTCAAATAAGCATCATCACAGAGTTTTTGAGTTGTGGCAATTGAACCACAACTAGTTTCAACTTCCACTGCATATTCATAAAAGAGGGGGAATACATCAAGTAATTTTTCTATATATAAAACACAAAAAAAATTTATACATGTAGTGAAAATTTCACTACAGGATATTATAAAAAAAACAATTAAAACTTCAACTCTAACAAGGCTAAAGTTAGCCAATCACAAACAAAAACTTCAACACTTATCTAAAAAAAAACTTCAGCTCTAGAGCTGAAGTTCGACAGTTATAAAAAAAACTTCACCTCTCGACACTTATAAAAAAAACTTCAGCTCTATAGCTGAAAGTTCACCGGTTACAAAACCAAAAAATTCACCAAAAAACATGTTTTGTAATTTGTACCTGTAGTAACAATTTCCTGTGTAGCAACACCTAGAAGTTCATTGCAAATTGCTATTACTCCTACATACCGATCGTCTTTCAGATTTGAAGTACCAACAGGTGCTTGATCACTTTCCGAAGCACAACTCGGTGAATGTTTTTCAGTGCCAACAACTTGATCATTTGCACCTTTCTCTCCACCTTGTGGTTGAACAAGTTCAACGCCTCCGACAGCCGCTTTCATTTATATGTAGCATTTATCATCTGCGACATTAGGCAATGCATCATGAGCAGTATGTTCTTCAGTCTCGACAACTTGATTATGAGCACCTTCCTCACTACCAATATTCTCAGTTGNGTTTTTGAGTTGTGGCAATTGAACCACAACTAGTTTCAACTTCCACTGCATATTCATAAAAGAGGGGGAATACATCAAGTAATTTTTCTATATATAAAACACAAAAAAAATTTATACATGTAGTGAAAATTTCACTACAGGATATTATAAAAAAAACAATTAAAACTTCAACTCTAACAAGGCTAAAGTTAGCCAATCACAAACAAAAACTTCAACACTTATCTAAAAAAAAACTTCAGCTCTAGAGCTGAAGTTCGACAGTTATAAAAAAAAACTTCAGCTCTAGAGCTGAAGTTCGACAGTTATAAAAAAAACTTCAGCTCTAGAGCTGAAGTTCGACAGTTATAAAAAAAACTTCAGCTCTAGAGCTGAAGTTCGACAGTTATAAAAAAAAACTTCAGCTCTAGAGCTGAAGTTCGACAGTTATAAAAAAAAAACTTCAGCTCTAGAGCTGAAGTTCGACAGTTATAAAAAAAACTTCAGCTCTCGACAGTTATAAAAAAAACTTCAGCTCTATAGCTGAAAGTTCACCAGTTACAAAACCAAAAAATTCACCAAAAAACATGTTTTGTAATTTGTACCTGTAGTAACAATTTCCTGTGTAGCAACACCTAGAAGTTCATTGCAAATCGCTATTACTCCTGCATACCGACTGTCTTTCAGATTTGAAGTACCAACAGGTGCTTGATCACTTTCCGAAGCACAACTCGGTGAATGTTTTTCAGTGCCAACAACTTGATCATCTGCACCTTTCTCTCCACCTTGTGGTTGAACAAGTTCAACGCCTCCGACGGCTGCTTCATTATATGTAGCATTATCATCTGCAATATTAGGCAATGCATCATAAGCAGTATGTTCTTCAGTCTCGACAACTTGATTATGAGCACCTTCCTCACTACCAATATTCTCAGTTGATAAATGTGCTTCATCATTTACATATCTGCTCAATCTATCAGGACTGGAAAGTTGCTCTTCAACTTGTTCTTGAACATTTTGATCGCCTTCAAAAGCCAAGGGATCTTCACAACAGTCATTCATCCTGTCATATTCTCGATCGATTCCATTTGATTTGTTGACAATCGTAAACAACTGTTCAAACTTCTCATCGAAATATTCCTAGAAAAAAAATTACTAAAAATGATTAATCGGAATAAAATGAGCACAAATAAAAGGACTTCTCTATAAATTAGCTTACTTTCACTTTTACAAAAACAGCATCCACAATAGCAGTTCGCTCCTCCTTTTTAAACTTATCAAAAACTTCGTTCACGATTGTGCTTCTTTCTTTTTCATTTTGCCTTTGAACCTCCGTCGTTAACCTCTACAATAGATAACACAACAAAAATTCAAATATAGAAGAAAACTTCAGCTCAAAAAACATGTTGTACTTTTACAAAACAAACCCAAAAAACTTCAGATAAAAACTTACAGAGCATATTTTATCAAGTAATTTATCTTCATCAAAGTCAGATGTAGATGGAGTAGAACGACTCTTGGTACGAGATGCTTCGCCAATAAAGGAGTTTGATTCAGTTCTTTTGGTTGATTCCAACTACGTGGTAATTCACCAATGTCATGAGTTTGATTCACTTCTTTTGATCGACTCTTTGTAGGTGGTGATTTACCAATGACAGAATTTCGATTCAATTCGTTTGGTCGACTCAGAGTAAGTGGTGATTTACCAGTTGAAGGAACTGCATTATCTACATTTGAACGAATCCTACTGCACGGTAATTTCCTAATTAAAGGCATTGAATTCAATTCCTCTTCTGTAGGAATTATATCCAATACCCTAAAGTCGCGATATCTCTGTTTAATACAAAAAAAGTATATTATGAGAAGAAAAAAACTAATACATCAGCATATTATTACAAAATAAAAAGTAACTTACTTCATGAGTTTTGAACATATAATAAAGTTCAGGAAATTTAGGCTCTCCCACGCAACATAACGTAACATCCTGGGGATCTGAGGCTTATCAAGGTACTCATCCTCTGCTACATACCTCATCCGAACATCTGGGAAGCGCTCATAAAACCAAACACATAACGGATATGGAAATCCAGTAAATTTATACTCAGTTGCATGATGTTTGTTCTGCTTGTCCAATACATGTTTCAATGAATGAATGAGCTTCTCATAAGCCACATTACCCCAGGGATATTCAACACGAGCCTTCTCGTCCTCAATGATAGATGCATACTCCTCATTCACACATGAATCATTATTTTTCCCAAACAGAATAGACTCTAAAATAAGAATTTCCACAAGCGTAACTGCATCATTCTCGCATACGTGTGGATAATTCACAGCATTCTTTGGAATTGCATTGCGAGTCATAAAACCTCGAATATCCTTCAGATACACACCCTTGGACTTACCAAAATACCGGTTTAGAACAGTGCTCTTTCGATTAAATGGTTTTTCAATATTATGTGCTGTTATCGGCAAACCACACATAATGTGAAAGTCTTCAAGGGTCAAGGAAACATCATGCCCAAATATCTTGAAACTAATAGAGTCTCGATCATTCGTGAATATTCGAGAAAGACACAGACAATGAACCAACTTCATGCTGCATTTGATATTCTCCATAGCAATAATGTGTTTAAATGGACCATTACTAAGCTTAGCCTGTTGTGCAGGAGTCAAGAAAGATGCAATTAAACTCTTCAAATCATGGTTCCCCTTCCAGTAACCCTTAGAGTTAAACCATTCTGTAAACTCAAAATATCTTTGTCCTGGTTTTGTAGGTAGAGGCTGAGGGACATAAGGACCTGGGACTACTACAGGTAGTCTAGGTTTTTTAGGTGCTTTGCCTTCTTTAGCTACTTTAGGATCTTTAGGTGCTTTAGGAGCCATCTGTCAAAAAAAAGTAAAAGATACAAATAATAACATCAGGACATTATCAAAAAGATCATTTAAAACTTCAACACCTATGAAGGCTTAAGTTCGACAGGTATAAAACAAAAACTTCAGCTGAAGGTTTTAATTTATTACTTAAAACTTCAGAAGGAGCCTGGCTAAATTAAAAAATGATATTGCACTAAAAAAACTTCGGCCAAGCAGCTGAAGTTTTTTTGTTATTACTCAAAAACTTCAGCAGGAGGCTGATGTTTTCCACATACACTGGCTAAATTAAAAAAATCATATTGCACTAAAAAAACTTCGGCCTAACAGCTGAAGTTTTTTATTTATTACTTAAAAACTTCAGAAGGAGCCTGAAGTTTTCCTCCTACACTGGTTAAATTAAAAATTGATATTGCACTAAAAAAACTTCGGCCAAGCAGCTGAAGTTTTTTTGTTATTACTCAAAAACTTCAGCAGGAGGCTGAAGTTCTCCACATACATTGGCTAAATTAAAAAATCATATTGCACTAAAAACTTCGGCAAGCACAAAACATTCAGCCAAAAAAACAAAACACAAATTCAAATCCAAAAATAATGCCAAAACATGAAAAAAAAACTTCAGCTCCTATCCTAAAGTATCATTATCATCTGTTTAACTCTGAAAATTTTTAAAAATTTGAAAGTCGAATCACAGAAGAATTTATAGAAATTACATTAACAACATGAACAACCTATCAAACTAAACCCTATCATAAATACATGAATATCAAAACCCAAAACCAGAAATTAAATCATAAAACAAAACCCAGAAAGTTAATGCAATGTACCTGTGATTAAATTGTAATATGGGAACAACGACGACTAGCAGTTGAAAATTCGAAAGAACGACGAAAACCGTTTGATTTCTGAGAAGAGCAAATCGAAAAACGCGAATAACGGGATAGAGAAAAAGTAGAGCACTAGCGTATACTTGGAGAGAAAGTAGTCTTTTAACAAAAAAGGGTAAAATAATCTTTTCAAATGGCTTTTAACAAAAAAGTGGGTATGGGTGCAAACAGAAAGACAAAGCGGTACAGGTTAAAAGGGGGCACCCAAATAGGGCGCCCCGTGCAATTTTTACTTTAAAGTCTAAGTCATACTTCCGGGAATAGCCCAATTTCAAGTATCACTCTCTCCTCTTTCTTTGGGCAAAGTGCACTAGTAGTCACTTTTTAGCCTGCTATTTAAAATACATTAAAAATTTATAATGTATTTAAAAATTAGCTAATTTGTCCAAACTTCAAGACTAGGTATCCTGACTTTTTGAGCTACTAATGTAAAATTCAGAACTTAATGTTTTAGATTTTTGAGCTACTAACTTGAAATTCAGGTCTATAAGTGTCATGAATTTTCAAATTGCTAATTTGAAACTTAGGAATAAGTGTTCTGAATTACTGAACTGCTAATTTAAATTTTAGGATATAAGATTCAAATTTGTGAGACAATATTAGAGTTTTATGACACGATGAACTTGATAAACTTCGGGATGTTGTGTTATGAAGTTTGAGCAAATTAGTTAATCTTTAAATACATTGTAAATTGTGAATATATTTTAAATAAGATGCTTAAAAGAGTTAAAATAGCACCGACTAGCCAGTTTTCGGACTGGTAATTGAAAAATAGCCAGCATTTGCAAAGACACTGAAAAATAGCCATTATTTTGCTGCAATACGGAAAGTTCCAGCATAATATACTGGAGATTGGTGCACCTGTGTATGAACTTCCAGCATATTATGCTGAATCTCTAGTATATTATGCTGGAAGTTCGCGTGCAGTATATTATGCTGAAATATTTTCCGGATTTTGAACAGTGTTTTCGTTCAGATTTATCTTACATGAAAAGTGGCTAAATTTCGATTACTTTTAAAACTGCGGCTATTTTTCAATTACCACTTGTAAATCTGACTATTTTGAATTTCACCCCTTAAAAGAGCCTACGTGGTGTCATTTCCACTCTTTCTTTTGCCAACCCCTTTTTTACAAAGCCCATTTGGCTACACACATTCGTTAAAGGGATTTTTTTTCATTCCTATACACTATTTGAAATTCTATTATCCTTAATGTCCATGTTTAGCTAATTACCTGGCATAAAGAAGTTTTGTTTACGAAATATATACACTTCACCTTAAAAAGTCCCAAATCCATTATTTATGCCTTCAATCAAGGGATTTAGTTATACCCCTTTCTTCTTTTTTTTCTCTTCTTCTCTTTCCTTATTTTTTTTTTTTCATTACGTCCTATTACCACCTCCATCCTCTTCTGGAGCTTGGTCCCCCTCTTTAATTAGTTTTCCAAAAGTATGGGGTGAAATACGAAAAATGAAAAAAAAATTGTTTTAAATTACCCGTCGATTCTTTGAGAAAAAATTAACCATAACTTGCCTGATGAATATATTCTGAAAAGAGATTTCTCTACTTGCTTACGTTGATTCCATACATAATTTGCTGGTTTAGGCTGCTGCCAGAGGAAGCTAGTTGTATTTTTTTGTATAAAAATCATGCATCAAAGATCATGCTTCAGTGCATCACAAACAAAGCTTATGGAGGTGGCATATTAAACATCTCACAGGCTCACCATATCTGCAACCCACACGAATTAAAACTAAAAGGGATTAACTAAATATAATTTTAAAAGTATTTGTTTTAACTAGTCTTTATCTCTTTTCTAATTATCTTTTTTTATGATCTGGAGATTTTCCCAGCTATTTCCTGTTGGATCACATTCAATACTTACAGTATACACTTATTTACAACTAATCTACAATTTTTATACATTATTTCTATACAGTTAAATACAACTACAATATCATACAACTTAGAAACAATTTTTATACAAATTTTATACAATATATTTTTTTGTATATTTTGTATCTGATTTATACATAGTAAAAATAAATTTCATACAACCAATTATATATTATACAACTTATCTACAATTTTCATACATTATTTCTGCTCAGTTATATACAACTACAATATAATACCACTTAAATACAACTTTTATACATATGTCTTTTGCATATTTTGTATCTAATTTATACATAGTAAAAATAAATTTCATACAACTAATTATATATTATACAACTTATCTACAACTTATCTACAATTTTCGTACATTATTTCTACTCAGTTATATACAACTACAATATCATACAACTTAAATATAATTTTTATACAATGTTGTTCAACTTTCATACAATAGTTAAATGAATAAAAGAAAAATAAATAAACAACAGAATATAATTTTTCTACAATTTTACTACAATTTCTGCAATATAATGTATGTCATGTCTTCTTCTTCTTCTTCGAGTTTCAATCTGAAATTCAGCCAAAACCAAGTCTAATCTTCACCAAAACCCCTCAAAATTGACTCAAAATTGAGATATAAACTCCAAACCATATTCCCAGTTATTTGCAACAACACCCAATCCAAACAAATAATAATTTTTGATAACCCAAATTCGAATTCAAAGCTTTTTAATGGCTGTCAATGGTGGAATTGCTGCTCTCTTTTACTTTGCTTTATACTACTGAAATTTGGGATTGAGAGATAGAGAGAGACGTAGAGAGAATTTTCAATTCTTTGCAACAATATTGTGACGACCCAAAGGGTCATCACCTATTTTCTTACTCATTCCGTGCTTCCGAGGCCTTGAAAACCTCATTTTTAGTCGCCTCGTTTTGCGTGCGCAGTCCGGACACGTAGCCGGAAAGCTTAAATATGAAATTCTGAGATAAATGCTAAAATTTGATATTAAAATGAGTAAATTTGACTCCGGTCAATATTTTGGGTAAACGGACCCGTACCCGTGATTTGACAGTACTGGAGGGTCCGTAGGAAAATATGGGACTTGGGCGTACGCCCGGAATCGAATTCCGAGATCCCAAGCCCGAGCAATGAGTTTTTGAGTAAAATTATTTTTCTGAAATTTATGAAGAAAATTGAAATGAAAATTTTTTAGAACGTATTGGTATCGGGCCCGTATTCTGGTTCCGGCGCCCGGTGCAGGTCTTATATGTGGTTTAAGATGTTTCTGTGAAGTTTGGTTGAAATCGGACTTCGTTTGACGTGTTTCGGACTTAAAACTCTAAATTGGAAAGTTTATGAAGTTTGAAGAAAAACTAGTGATTTTGAGGCTTGATTCATTGTTTTTGATGTTATTTTGGCGATTTAATCGCACGGTTAAGTTCGTAGGATGTTGTTGGGTTAGTGTATGTGTTTGGTTAGGAGCCCGGGGGCTCGGGTGTGTTTCGGAGGTGTTTCGAAGTAATTTCGGACATAGGAAAGTTGCAGAAATTCTTCAGCTGTTGCAGACCCAATTCCTTCTTTGCGTTCGCGACGCCTCCTTCGCGTTCGCGAAGCTCTAACTTTTCCCTTCATCGCGTTCGCATTGATACTCTCGCGTTCGCGTAGTTTATAGGGCTCCTTCATCGCGTTCGCGTAGACCAAGTACTGGACCCCCCAACTTTTCCTTTTCACGTTCGCACTCCTCCTATCGCGAACGCGATGGTCTGATAAGTTACCCTTCGCGAACGCGATCCCCTTTCCGCGAGCGAAGGGCAATTTTTGCCCAGTTATATTTTAATTTCCAGAATCAGTGTATTGCGGGATTTTCATAAAAACACACGAGCTCCTTCTTCTCCAAGGTCTTTAGGCGTCCATTGAAGCTCCCTTTCACCAAAACTTCTTGGGTTAGTAAATCTTAACTCGTTTTCTTCATTTTCCATCAATGTTTATTGAATTCCTAAGCCTAAAACATGTAATTTAGGGTAGAAATTGGGGGAAATGGGTAGAGTTAGGGATTTTTGGATTTTCTTGATTTAGACCTCGTTTTGGGATCGAATTTGAAAACAAATTATATATTCGGGCTCGTTGGTGAATGGGGGATATGTGTGTGGTCCGAACCTCGTGTTTTGCCAAGCGGGCCCGGGGTCAATTTTGGGATTTTGGAAAGAAAGCTTGAAAATCTATAATTAGGCATTGGGTTTGATTTGTTTAGCATATATTGATACTATGAAGTCATTATTGTATAGATTTGATTGAGTTGGAGCCGAATTCGAGAGGGAAAGCGGTTGTTGTGGATTGATTTGGCCGTGGAAGTTGAGGTAAGTGTTTGGTCTAACGTTAGCTTGAGGGAATAGGAGTTGAGTCTTATTTGCTACTTGCTATTTGTCGAGTACGATGTATTGGCATGGTAACGAGTATCTATACATTGGTGTCTAGCATGACTGTGAGTCCTTATATTGCGAATATCCTGGTTTAGTTATAGCTTCCATACTTAATTGACGATTTCTATATGTTGTAAAGAGTATGTGAAAGGAAATTGTGATCGTTGAGCTTCGTGGAGCGTTGGCTCGAGTTGAAATACAAATTGTGAAGGTATATGAGATATTTAAATCCTTGGAGCGTTGGCTCAAGTGATAATGTGAACTATGAGATGAAAGTGAAAGAAAGAGGAAGAGTTATTGGTTTATTCCCTTGCCGGGACGTTTTGTTGTTTNTGGCTAGATTATTCACCAAATCTTTGCCGACGTCAACCTTCAAGAAGCTAGTGCACAGATTGGGATGCCAAGGCTCAAGGGTGTGAATTGATGACTCTCATACAGGGGGAGTTAATGCGCGTTGCACTCTTTTCCCTCACAAGGTTTTGTCCCACTGGGTTTTACCTTGCAAGGTTTTTAACGAGGCAACCAAAATGCATATTATTAGATATGTGTACTCTTTTTCCTTCTCTTAAAATTTTTTTCCCACTGGGTTTTATTTTAGTTAAGGTTTTAGCGAGGCACATTATCTGTTGAATAGACATTCAAGGAGGAGTGTTATAAATAGAATTTTATTTATGGTGAATGTCTATATTAATAGGGATTCTAGGGTTTATTACTTGGTGGTTAAGTCACCCTCTCCCTATAAATAGAGGGTTCTATTCCATTGTAATTTATCCCATATCAATAAGAACTCTCTCTCTCTACTTTTCTCTGCAATACTATTCTTCTTCTTTTATTGTTTTATAACACGTTATCAGCACGACACTCTAACCAATTGAGTAGAAGCTTTGGGATTGAGCATAATGATTGTCAATTATTCCATGAACTTCCTTCATGATTAAATTCTGGATTTAAGGTAAGTATTTTACCGTATTTTTCTCTTTTATTCTATACTTTGATTTTAAATACAAGCAAAGACAACAAAGTTTGATTATAACTCTAATGGAGTTTGTAAGAAATTATAACCACCTGAAGTGGTAAAAGTTTCTATGTCTTGCCATGATCAAATTCATGTATGATTATGGGCACAAAAAGAGGGAACCCGTCCCATTGGATTTGCTCCATTCTCATTCCTTTAAGAGAATGTGATAGCAGTATGTGATAAGTCTGAAAGAAGACAAAATCATCACTATGAATGTATCAATGGATGTGGACGTGGCAATAGACGAAATTATAATCGTCATCATTATGATAATGAGAATAATAAGGATTCTCAAAATAATCCCCCACTTGTGAAAATACTTGTCATCGATTTGACATGAGATTTTATAAAGCACATATAGATGATTATGGTCTATTCATGATGTGAATGTGACAACATCTGATTTAAGAATACATATTCATTTTTGGAAGAATATGAGCGTGCTAGTGGCATATACCACACTCACCTCTAGAAGGAGGTTTGAGATGATATAAGAAAATAATATCATTATTATGGCATGAATGGTCATTGATCACGTACCTATTGTACGCCAAAATATTTTGGCATTGTGATTGTTAAAAGACAACGGTAATGCAAGAAACATATCTTGCATATAATTTTTACCATAACCATAATGGTATAACTTTCTCTTTAAAAGAGATATTCACCATATGGGTGTTGATGAATATGTGGTACTACAAAATTAATTGAGAACTCTGCAAGAGCCAATTATACTATTTTGGAGAAACACAATTAATTACCAATAAGGTATTGTGTTGTAGTAAGTCTCAAAGAAACTTATTCAGTTTCCAAAGTATACGCGAAAGCGGTTGATTATATTGAGACTATAAATAAAGGAAAGATTTAATATCTTCTATTACTACAACTTGTAGCGGGGTAATATGTATGTGAAAAGCTACCCGCTTTATTCTCCAATTTATACTACATAAACAAAAGAATACCACAATGAAGTGGATATTTATTGATATAAATACCCATATCATAATAAACTTGGAGTTTATTCATAATTGCACACATCATGGTGTAAACCTGAAGTTTATCAGTATTGATAATTTATCTAGTTGGCATAATCAGTTTAGCCATATCAATTTAAGCATGATGTGCAAAAATAAAAGAGAATTCACATGGGTAAATATTAAAGAACTAGAAAGTTCTTTACGAATTCTCTTACATTGCTTGCTCTCATTAATTAATAGACCAATTAAAATTGGGATTGAATCCCATGAATGCTGGAAATATCAAAGGTGAATATGGGCCCATTCACCTGCCATGTATACCACATAAGATGCATCTATGAGATGGTTACATGTGCGATTATTATTAATCCGCAACATGGTGTTTGCGAGGTAACTTGCTCAATAATTTGATTTATAGCATAATTTCCAGATTTTTTATTCAAGATATCATCTGGATAAGTTGGTTTTTACATCACAGTTGGTTTAGCAAAAGAATTTATTGAGTGCCTCCACTTAATAGCTAAACTATTGCTTATGAGAACAAAGTTATCTATATCAGTTTGATATACGTTATATACGAAAGTATATTATTTCTTACCTCACAAGTGGTTCAGGGTCAGGAACCAAACAATTCAATCTTATTATTATTGATGTGCGATGTATATTTTAATTAACACCATAACGCACAAAGATGATGAAGCAAGTTAGTTTTTCTAACATGATGGGGAGAGATGATAACATTTGAGAAAAAGTTACCTAGAATGAATTATCATTTGTACATCTAGATCCTCGAATAAGATAAAATGAACTTGAAGTTCATAAAGATAATTCAGTTGCAATATATTGCAAAGCATGCCAAACACATTTGTTGACCCAAAGAAAGTAACTATATTCTCATTGCAAAATGCTCATATTAAGTCCTAGAAGGACAAAGTCTATGGTACGCTTAAAGCATATAGACAAATCGGTTTTAAATAAACTTCTTGATAAAGAAGGTGAGCAAATGATCATAATAAAGGAGGCAAGTGATCTAGAAGATCACATGACATAACACTTCATAAAATCTCATGAAAGATTCAGGTACCTGAACATATGACTGAAGAGATCTCTATGTTATGTCTTTATGAAAAATAAGGAGGTTGGAACCGATATAAAATGTTTGTCGACGACATTGATAATAGCGCTAAATATATATATGAGGATCTTATGTCTATAGAAACAATTCAAGTAGAATTGGTTTCATATGAAAGACATGTTGTTTTGGACCTGCAGTTCAAACACTTGAAAGTATAAAGTCAATAGTGTGTGCAATCACTTTTATTTATCTTATATGTCTAGCATGACATGAAAAGTTGATATGCATCTAAAATCTATTTAAATGGCTTATTTGACTATACTTATATGACAATCCCCAAATGATTTAAATTGCTTGAAGCATATACAATTCTTGATCTTGAAGTACTACATCCTCAGTGCAATTTGTGCACATATGTATCTTGCTATAACTATAAGCATGATAATGTGATAGCGAGGATTTTCAAGGTGCAACATATTCATTGGAGTTAATATGGCGGATTTATTCACCAAATCTTTGCCAACGTCAACCTTCTAGAAGCTAGTGCACAAGATTGGGATGCGAAGGCTCAAGGATGTGAATTGGTGTTCTCATCTGGGGGAGTTAGTACGCGTTGTACTCTTTTTCCCTTACAAGGTTTTGTCCCACTGGGTTTTCCTTGCAAGGTTTTTAACGAGGCAACCAAAAGGCGTATTGTTAGATATGTGTACTCTTTTTCCTTCTCTAGAATTTTTTTCCTACTGGGTTTTATTTTAGTTAAGGTTTTAATGAGGCACATTATCTGTTGAATAGACATTCAAGGGGGGTGTTATAAATAGAATTTTATTTATGGTGAATGTCTATATTTAGAGGGATTCTAGGGTTTATTACTTGGTGGCTAAGTCACCCTCTCCCTGTAAATAGAGGGTTTATTCCATTGTAATTTATCCCATATCAATAAGAATTCTCTCTCTACTTTTCTCTGCAATACTATTCTTCTTTATTGTTTTATAACAAAAATATTTTTTTTATGAACACATTTTCTCCAATTTAAGGAAAATGACTAACTTCCCTAGCGAGAGATGAAGGAAAACATTTTCCGAAACCATCCTCCAATATATGTTTTCCAAAACCGTCGTTTTGGAACTTTTATAAACCAAATAGGTACTAAGCTTTTCCCAATCCAAAAATGACAAAAAATTAAGAATGAAAATTAGCCAGAAGTAGAATATTTTTGTTCATCTCCCTTTTTCCCTTTTAGTAATCTCTTCAATAACTCCTCACCACATATCTCTATTCTTTGAATCACAAATGTCAATTTTGAACCAAGTGTTCCAATTTCCAGAGTTCCCTACAACAACTGGTAATACAAAGCTCTCTTCAAACATTCAGTGGACATAACTCTCTCATGAGTAAATATTTTACCTCATATATTTTCGGGCTTTTTTCACTTTTAGTCCGCGCCAGAAATTATTTACATTCGGTAGCCAAAAAAGTGTATAAAATTTGTATAATTTTTGTATATAAACATACAGAAAGTGTATAACTATTTACATCCGTTAGCTGCAAAAGTGTATACAATTTTTCGACTATTATTTTAAGGGTGACTATACAATGTCAATTTCCCTATAAAGAATCCATCAATCTTCTATATCCACTTGCAAAAAAGTGTCCAAAAACCATTTAATTCCAAGTGGAAAAAGTGAAAAAGCAACCCTGAATCACGGATATATCAACAAATTCATATGTTTTATTGTATAAAGTCTAGGCTACAATAACATTTCACAAGTCAGAATTTCATATCAGAAAAGGAAAGAAGAGCACAACACGGGATGTAGGGGCGGAACAAGTATAAATATTACTTCTCCATTGTCCTAAAACTTACCTCATTTGAAGCCTTTGTAACTTGACAGAGAGAGAATAAAGAGTGAAATACCATGTCAGTTGAGGCTCTTGCAATGGCGGGTGCAGATTACAATAAGTGCAACGTTCACTTAGAAGATATGGAGCAGAGGAACTCGGAGAGGACACCACAGCACCTTCTTGCTGATGAAAGTGAGGGAGGGAATCGCCGTCACAGCCAATGGTCAAGAGGACAAGCGTGGCGAAAAGCAAACAACAATGTTCAAGCCGAGGCAACAGCATCTGCAAATGTAAAACCAGTATCTAGTCTCGGACAAGAAAATCGTACATATTACTTTTAGGTAACCTAGCTACACAAGAAGATTAGCTTTCCTTGTGATGTAATCCACTACCAAAGTATGTGAATTCCAGGAAAGCATAATCTCTTCACAATGACTATGTGAACAGCAAGAACAACATACCCAGTGTATTTCCACAAGTGGGGTTGGGGAGGGTAGTATGTACGCCGTCCTTACCCCTACCTTGTGAAGGTACAATGAATATGTGAAGTAGGAACATAAATACTGCATATTAGATAGTCACTTAAACATAGCAAAAATGTAACCTTTTCCCTGCAGATATCAACAAAGACATGTCAAAGAAATATTTTACTGGTCAGTTCTATTTTTGGATTATTGTATCTGATGCAAACATACAATAACAAGAATACTAGAGACCTTCAGATAGAGCAAAATGAATCTCTATAACATGGATTAATGTTACAATTTGCATAGACAGATGGGGAAAAAGAAACAGAGAAGAAACAAAAAGAAAAATGTCGATACATTCGCTGCACAGGCCAAGCATACAGGAAAAAGAATTGATTAAATAAGAGAAGCATAGGAAAAAAGATACAATCAAGATATGGCACAAGCAAATATTAAAACGTGGATTGCTTGCTATTTAGCAACCAATGCATCAACGAGACTATTACAGGAAATATGTACTTGTTTGGAAATACAGATTTGTCATCTTCCACCAGATAACTCAACGGCGTCCTGATTATAGATGGAATCTTCGCCCCAATCAAATCGTCGTTGTAGTCTCTCGTATTCTTGCCTACGTGTAACTTCGACATGCTGCCATTCTTCCCACCGCTCAGCAAGCCCTTCTCCTTCCAGCATTCGTACTACCTCTGACATTGCTGGACGGTCCTCTGGTGATCCTTGAGTGCAAAGCAATGCAACTTGAATCATCATCTCTACTTCATCCATGTTATAATTTTTGTGCAGATTGCGGTCAACAATAGCTTCTAGCCTTTTCTCCCTTTGCAGTTTTTTTACCTGTAAGATGACACATGCAGTTATTTCAGTAACCAATACTACAAAAAAAGGTCCTATAAAAGCTAAGATTACGCGGAGCTTATCAAGCAAATTAAAAACCTAGGTTCAGGGCCCACGCCTGCAAGAAAATTTCGCGTCTTCTCATTGTTAATTTCACTTTAATTTTCCACTAGTTTATCTTACTCCTAAACAGGTTGTCCTAAAAGAGGCTAAAGTATTTAGACCTATGTCTGACATGCAAAGCATTTGCATAATAGCTATGTGCAAAATGAGACTTCTTTTTGGTCCTTCGCGCTGAATATCAAGATTATATATATCAAGAAAGCAGAAAATAACAGAATTATATAATTTATGTCTTGTAATGGACAATGAGCCCCCACCACCATGCAGCTTAAAGAAGAGTGGAAGTATAATCAGCAAAGGTAAGATAATAAAATAAAACTTAAAAGAAACTGAATTGTTTTAGATGTCACAGTAAAAGTAAATATGCAATAGACATTAGGAACTATACGCAGATAAATAGTATCAGAGGTAGTATCGGTCATTGAGTTAGGTACACTTACATGGTCAAGTAACAAGACATCATCTTCTTCTTCTAGGCGTGAGAAGTCTATTGCGCGTTGACCAGTTACAATCTCCAAAAGCATGATTCCGTATCCAAAAACATCAGTTTTTTCTGATGATTTCCCTGTGGACAAGTACTCAGGAGCTATATGGCCCATTGTACCACGAACTTGAGTTGTCACATTGGTTTTCCTAACATCAACTAACTTTGCCAAGCCAAAATCACCAACTACAGCTTCAAAATCTTCATCGAGTAAAACGTTAGCAGCTTTAACATCACGGTGAATAATTTTTGGATTACAGTGTTCGTGCAGGTACTCAAGTCCACGTGCAGTGCCCAGTGCCACACGCTTTCTGGTTGCCCAATCTAAGACAGTCTCTCCAGGTTTAATTTCTGCATTCGATAAAATACTACAAATAAGAAGCCACCAAAATCTCACCACTCAAGGTTTTCAGAAACTCACCTTTTCGGGGAAATGATGAATGCACAAGAATGGATTCATGAACTCAATTAACCTCTCATTATAGAAATCGACCTCAATTCATGTTGCAGAGTTCCCTATTGATGAGGTATAATTCAATATGGCTCTTGAAGACTAAAGACAACTAAATGCTTCTACAAAATAGTAAGAATATTGAGCACCTATGCAATACTCCTTTATTATCTACAAAATATTAAGAATATTATGAACTTGTCTAAGTCTAATTTTCTCTGGGAAAAACAGGAAACACCTGGAATTTTACTCATGGTTATCTAGCAAAGGCCATTTAAACTTCTAGTGACGATTCACAAGTCTAAACAAAAAGAATCAAGAAATAAAACATGAGCAAGGAACTCGAGAGAAAATGTGTCCTCCTATAATCAACATATAATCTAACTCTACAAGCAAGGACCCAAAGGTGTGGCCTAATGGTCAATTAAGTGGGTTGAGAACCATGAGGTCTCAGGTTCAAATACTATGAAAGACAAAAATACTAGGTGATTTGATTTCTTTCATTTGTCCAAGCCTTGATGGACAGAGTACTCGGTACCTGTGTTGGTGGGAGTAGCAGGTACCCCGTGGAACTAGTCGAGGAGCGCACAAGCTGGCCCGGAATCACAGTTATAAAAAATAAAAAAATAAAAAAAATTCTCTACAAGCACAACCTGAAACCTGATGCTTGTATAAGTTCATTAACTAGAAGTGGCGCTTCAACAGTGCCTCCACGGTCATTTTAGACTATAACAAGGACTAAAGGACAGACATGTCCTTTTACTTTTCAGGCTTGAGAGGGTGGAAGAAAATGGTGCATCTGACTGCTTATTGTTTAGCCGAAAATCATATGTAAAGGAGACTTGACAATAAAAAGTTTCAGACTTCTGTAGAAACTTAGCTGCCACAAGAGAGAATTTTCCCCTTCCTTAAACCTACGCACCTCCCGACCATCTTTCATATCTCCAACAACATCTCAGTTTATACAACTTCGGTAGAAATTTAGCTGAGTTTGTTTAAAAGAGTAATAGTAACAACAAAAAAAGATAATCCCCTACAATTTGAAATTGAGATATACAAGAGAAAGCCAACTTCAAACCATGGATATAGGCTCTACTGTGAAAAATTAAATACCTCGTAGACGATAGGCAACACTTAGGTTCTGCATATATGGGTATACTAGCAAGCGTTCAGTCGGTGTGGTGCAAAATCCTATAAGCCGCAAAAGATTCCTATGAACAGCCACACTGATCATCTCAACTTCACGCTGAAATGCAGCATCTCCCCCAGGACTCTCATAGTCGGTTAGTCGTTTCACAGCAACTTTAGTGCTGTCATTGAGCACTCCTTTATAAACCTTGCCAAAACCTCCCTGTCCAAGTACATTCTTTTCACTAAAGTTATCAGTAGCAAGCTGCAATTCCCTCCATGCAAATCTCCTCAATTGACCAAATGGAATTCGCCTGTCAACCTCACCTGAGCACAGCAAACAAACACTAGGAAAATGTCATCACATACTCAATGGACCTACAACATCTTATAGTGCACACAATTAAAGTAATGCTGATTAAACAACTCATCTCCAATGCAAGATGGAACTACGAGATGTAGCAACGGATAACTGCTTTAGCCTTTTTCTTTTTTTGAGAGCTAACAACACAAATTGAAGTTAATATTGTGAAAAACAGGTGTTACGGACCTGCAACATCAACAAAGATTTCACGTTTGTAGCCTTTGTTCCTCCCCCGCCAGAAAAATAGCATAAATCCCCCAAGAAGGATAATTCCAAGAAATCCACCAACAATACCAATTACGAGCCCAGTTTTTGATTTACTTGGAGAACCTGCCAAGATTTCAACCTTTAGAATTGGCCAGGGTCAATAAATTATCTTAATACCAAACATCTCCAGCAAACCCTAACGTCCACATTAAAGACTTGTAGCTCAAACATGTAGTATTTGCTCGTTGAATTACCTTCATTGTCAGATACACAACGATGACTGAAGTTTAAGCCACAATTCAAATGGTTATCTGAAAAACTAATAAGCAAACTGAGTTAAACTAATATCAACAGTCACGCCTCATGCGAAGGAGGCTGGAACTAATATAAAAAGAATGTTCAAATTTATTTTCAATTGTACACTGCAAGAATCGAGATCTGCGTACTTGTATTTTGGAACTTGGAACAAACTGTCAGGAACTTTTCCGGTAAGATCATTTAAAGCAAGCTGACTGTCAAAGAGCAATCACTGAATCAGGTTAATATAACATGGTACAGACTATAAACACATCAAAAATCAGACGAAATGATTCACTTACAGATTAATCAAGTTGGGAAGGCCTGAAAGCGACTCAGGGATTGTCCCAGTCAGATTGTTTTGACTCAAAAACCTGCTCAAAGAAGCATTGAAGTTGACTCCTTAGCCTAACACCTAAAGTAAAGCTCAGTTATAGAAAAGCAATAATCAATGAAATAATACTCCATTACTTACAGGAACTGAAGCTTTTTCAGATTGCCCAGGGAAGCTGGTATTTCTCCGGACAAACGGTTATTTTCCAGATCCAACATGGTCAAGCCGGTTAAATTTCCTAGCTGTTCAGGAATTTTACCAGTTATTCCATTTCCTTGCAAGGAACTGCCAGGATGTTGACAACCCAGTCAGTTCAGTACACAACATAACTAAAGACAAAGTGATGTGAGTTCACAAATCTCATTAAAGTAGAACTTCCTCTTAACCAGGAAGAAAGCTAATATTTTTAAGGGACCTTCTCAGCAGAAGTGAGAGTAACGACCTTTTTTTTTTTTTGATGAAGATGTTATATTAACAAAAGCATCAAGAAGATGCATAGTTACAAAAGTTGAGGTGCAAAAATGAAAGAAAATCTAGTCCCTTTACAGTATGTCAATCTAAGACAAGAGAGCTAACAAAGTCCAAAAGATGAGCAGAACTAGTTACAGTAGCTAACTTAGTCCAAAAAAAAAAGATTGAGTAGGCATCTAGTTTTGAGAGAGTGATTTGGAGTTGAGATCCCATCAAAGCATCTACTATTCCTCTCATTCCACAAACACCAAAAAATAACTGCAGGGATCATCAACCAGATCTTCTTGATGGTCTTATTAACTCTCCATCGACTCCAGCTCAGGTGTGCCTGTTTTATGTTTTGTGGCATCACCCATTTGAGGCCAAAAATACAATAAAACATGTTCCAAATGTCGTGAGAGTAACGACCTTATAGTGCTAAATAATGTGATAACTGATAAGAAATGACGATGAAAAGACTCATGAAATGCCAAATGCGAAATATTTCACCTCGTCCATTAATAACACCGTAAGTAACCTACTTATTTTAAAGTAGAGTGATTTATAAACTGACGTCAGGATTAAAACGTGCCCTTTAACTCAAAATCCAAACTCCAAAGACTAAAAGGAGTGCAGAGTAATGAAATTCCAAGAAACCTACATAAGTACAATGTAAATAAATACACATTAGCATTCAATCGAACATGAGTCAACAAGTTCTCTATACGTACAGAGTATTAAGATTCTTTAGAACACCTAATCTCGGAGTTAAAGTGCCAGCGAACCCCATATTTGACAATGACCTGCAAACAAAGCTCAGACACCATCAAAAAGCACGTTTCAGAATGGTAGTTGACCGACATAAGTTTAAGTGTTAGCGATGCAAACTGCGACATAATCGCATAATGTACAAGGTGATCAAAATGGCTCTCGGAATAGCTTCAAACTTACACCATGATGACATTGCTGTTGTCGTCACAAGTTATTTTTGACCAAGTGCATGGGTTAACTTGATTCTGGTTCCAATCAGAAAGTTGATCGCTCGAAGCGTTTAGTGAACTCTTCAATGCAAACAGTGCATCTCCTAAAACAAGTTCAGAGGTACAAAACAACAGATTGTCACCCTATATTACTAGCAGAACAGATACAACATTTAATCAGCAGAAGCAAAATGTAGATAAAATGAATGCGGAAAGAATGAAAACATAAACTAACCCATAAAGTTTTTTCTTTCTACATTTGAATGGTTAAAAGAGTAGAATAATGGAAAGAATATAGTGGAAGGTGATCTCTTTGTTAATTTGATAAAGTAGAAAAAGGAAGAAGTGTGTACCCTGGGCATCTGGTGAGACAAATGAATAGAGACACGATAATATCAGAACTGTGAAGAACAGTTCCATATTGCAGATGAGGTTCAATTCCATAGATTAAGTAAATTTGTTGCCTTTCATCACTGTGACACAACGCACCATCTTCTTTGGTATATGAACAGGTGGTGTTCTGAAAAATATATTAGAAATATTAATAAGAGCAAAATTAGTATAACCTCAAGGGCAACAGCTAAGTATAAAGAAATATGGAAAAGAGATATCCGATCCTAGAAGAATAAAATAGCGGTCAATGATGTAGATCAATCACATGAAAAGCATAATTAGGGCACTACATCAATGCCCTTTTATCAACAAAACCTGTAGAACAATGTAGAGAACATGTAACCACTACATAACCATATACATTGAACTGAAAACCATATGAGCAAACTGTAACAATATTGCAGAATCGTGAAGTTAACAGGAGTTGAAAGAACTAAATACGTGTCATCTCCACACAAACAATTCTTCAGGTTCTACCAATTAAGCCAACCATCTCAGGGAAGAATTGATTCACAGATTTCAACAGTTAACGAACCTATACTTTTCTTTCCTGAATAAAAACCAAACGCCAGCATTTCATCCATTGTCTATCAGATATGGGACCACAAGAAATTCATGAAATGCAGCTATAATAAACCTGCTAAATAACTTCCTCATTTCCTTAAGTACAGAAAGTGAGTAATGAACCATAACAAAATAAAAGCCACAAGTTCTTCAAAGAAAATCTCCAACAAATGAAACAAGAAAGGTTGTAGATAAAAATGACCATGTAAATATCAAATCACCTTTTCCAACCATAAGAATCCCTAAAACTTAACCAGACTCACCAAAATCCAAGTTAACCACTCTACAAAATTCCAAGTTTCTGTCTTTTTCCATTGTCTCTTGCCTGTGGTTAAAAATTCAAATATACCTTCTTTTACTTCACCATATGTATCAGAAAAAACCAGCAAATATAACCAAATCCCAACTTCTCCTCTCCACCACCCAGGAAAAAAAAAGGACCCCACATCCTCAATTTCACAAAATCCATCAAGAACAGAATTTTCCAATTCCACTTCTCACAAGCAAAAAAGTTCATTTTTTTACTTCCTTAATCCAAGTCAAATCACAAACCCACCATATTTAAATCTTCAAAACATCATTTCTTAACATACTAAGCAATGAATTAACAGAATATGAAAAAAAGACTAAAACATGAATATGAGCTGGGTAAGTTAAGTACCTTTAAACAAGCACCAGACTTTAGAGCTGTGAATGAACAAAGGGTGAATGAAATAGCAGAGTTTGAACCAAGATTGAAACTTTACTTTGTATTATTACAAAAAGGGAAAATTTGTTTCACCAAAATCAAATCTTGTAGAGAAAAAAAGCAATACTAAGAGAAGCAGCTCCTCCCTTTCTTTTCTTTTTTTTTTTTTTT
>NW_017676599.1:23462-36033 GCF_001879085.1 Nicotiana attenuata
GGGGTGTCTTTTTATTCACTCTTTCTTGTGCTGTAAATGAAGTTGTTAATGTAAAAGAACTTAAAAGAAAGCTTCTTTTTTGGCTTCAATATTAAAGAAAGCTTATATCTGCATATGGTCTCTGCAATTATTTCTATTAGTCTTCTCTTCTGTCTCTCCCAACAGTTCCCCTCCCCCCCCCCCAAAAACCCCCCTCATGGTGGCTAACTGGAAGTGGGCCCCACTTCCTTTTACTGGTAAATGGTAGTAATAGTGAAGAAGGAATTAATAAATGTAAAGGTCTTTGGTGTTTCACAGTGAGAGTGTGAGACTAAGACATAATGGGTTTGGTGCAATGGTTGAATAATTTTTACCCTCATGCTGGTTTGGTACGAGGAATAATTAATCTAGGTACTAAATTTAAGATAAATTTATCTCATTTTTGTTTGAGATAAAATTATGGTACAGCTAATTCCGAAATTAGTTATCCGGGATTATAATATTTTTTTATCTCTATGAAAGGTAGGAATAACTAATCAAGGTTAATTAATTTTGGAAAAATTAATCATGGGATAATTTATTTCCCAATCAAACGACCCTTTATAATTTTTTGGTTTGAGACATGAAAAATTATTTTAAAAGATTTACTTGTTATTGAGTTTACTCGATGTATATTTGAATTAGTTAAATCAATAAATTTGAAATATCAAATACAACAATAATATACCCAGTATTATCTCACATAGTGGAGTTTGAGGAGAATAGTGTGTACGCATACCTTACCCCTACCATACAGAAGTAGAGAGGTTGTTTTCAATATACTGGGAAAAGAATTCTTAGTGGAGGGGTCCCTTTATTCTAATTGTTAATAAAAATTCTTCCACTTCAGAAAAGGGAAAAATTATTTTTTTGTTGTTAAAGAAGGTTTTTGTTAAAATCTTTTTGTTGTTAAAAAGGTATTATGGAGTAAAGAATAAAATTCTACTTTTAGAATATGAAAAAGTTTGAGTCAAGTACTATAATAGAATTTGAAGTTGCATTAAAGCATAAAGACGCATCAAACCTTTTTTGTTTAAGTGTTAGGCACTGCACAATAGAACTACAAATTCCAAAGTTGTAAAAGAAACTAAAATTTGGATATGTCTTTTTCAAACTTCAAATCTTTTGCCTTTCTAACATTTTCAGGTCAAGAAAAAAAATTGATTTAGATTACAGTACTATTCCCTCCGGTCCAAAATAAGTGATTTTTTTGCCTTTTTTGTGGTCCAAAATAAGTGATTTTTCCAGATTTCAAGAATGAATTAATTATTTTTTTCCTACATTACCCTTGGAGTAAATAGTGTTGGAGTATGTGTTAGGAGTATTTATATGAAGAGATAGTAAAGGTTAATATGGTCAATTTTATTGCCAATTAATGTTAAAAGGTGAATTTCTTAATTTGTGTGAAAACAGCTAAAATATCACTGATTTTGAACCGAAGGGAGTAGTACTTAAAAAAAATAAGTAATTAACTCATTATTGAGAATATTACAAACAACTTTCTAAATGTTAAAGTTAATTTCCCAAGGAAACAAGAATCCAAAGTGGCATTTCACTTTTACCTAACTGAAAGAGATTGAGTTTGACTTGAAAAGAAGATAAAAGAATCCCAAAATATTGACCAAAAAAAAAGATAAAAAATACAAAAGTATTGACCAATTATATCCTTGACCACTTGCATATAATACATGTCACTTGGTGATACTTCCTCTGACAATATTATATAATGCTCTCATTAACTTTCATAACATAACTTAGGAAGCACTTAACTAGACTATCTTTTTCTTTCTTTTTTTATTTTGATTGAAGAGAAAAAAAGATAAATATTTACTTACACCTTCCAACACCTTAGTTACAAATAAAAGAACTAATGCATATCATTAAAGTTTATATACGAGAGGTAGAGATACGCCGAAAAAGTATCGAGAAGTGATTAAACAGGATGGCGTATCTTCAGCTTACTTAAAATATGATTCTAGATAGAAAATATAGAAGACAAGGATTAGGATGTAAGGTTAGTAGGCAGTCGAGCTTGAGATATCGTGTTTGTCCTGTATTTTTCATATAACCATGACTGTTATTATTCCCGTATAATCTTATTCTTCGAGCTTTATACATGTTGTCTTCCTTGCTTCAATTTTCTTATTACTTTGTTGTTTTATTGTTGTCACTGTTTTTGTCTTTATTACTTTTAATATGACTTTTTCACTACGATTTTTCTTTTTGAAACCTGCTAAGAGATATTTTCTTTAGTCGATGGTCTATGAGAAACAACTTTTCTACCTCCTTGAAGTAGGGGTAAGGTTTGCGTACACACTAACCTCTCCGGATGTTCGAGTACTATGTGGGTAAGTGGGCCCAACATGGTCAAAAAAAGAGAAGAAAACTTGATTATAAAACATAACATGTCTTAAATGCTACCTAACAAAAAAATGGATTACCACGAATTTCATAATAAATAAATATCCACTTGTTTCTTAAAACTGAAGCACTGAATATAATTATGACAGAAAATTCTCCTAACAATTCAAAACCAATCAATTCGTCAAAGAGCAAGTGATCATGTGCCCACATTCAAAATTGTCAGCTCTTTTTTATTATTATTTAAATACTGATATTGTTTTTTCGCCAGAAATAATGATGGCCCTTTATTTTTTTAATTCTAGTTGTTCCTTTTTTTTCTTTTCTTTTCTTGTGATCAACAATATAATAACATGTAATAAAACAAGTGCTTTTAAAAGTCCAAAAACAAGATACAGAACTTTTACCATTAAACATTTAATGGCAGCATATGTGACAATTATTTAGTATTAAGTATTAACTGACAATTCACTGATAAAATTATTTAATTTTATACAAGTGCATGGTTCGGCTCCACAAAATAAAAAAGTTTAATACAAATTTCAGTATTGTGCGTGAAAGAAAATTTGGGTTTTAGTAGTTTAATGGAAATATAAAAAAGGAAAAAAGAGGGAGAAAATAGACTACTGGATATTTATGAGTGTTATTTTCTTTTTTAATAAATTTGGTATTACGTCATTTTCAAAGGAATGAAGTGTTCTAGTTTTCTGAATTAAGTTATTTTATGTATAACGTTGCTGTATTATTTATCAATTGCTAGATTCTGTTCACGTTGCATCTTAATAATTATATATAAGGAAAAAATAATATAACTTTAAGCACGGATTAAATAGTTGTTTGTGTCATCAAGTGGTGAAGCAAAATTTTTGCTAGATGTAACTAAAATATAAAGAATTAATCATACGAAAAAGTTAAGGGAATTCAACTTATACATAAAATAATTTATTTATATACACGATATAATTTTCAACGAAAGATATCAATTACAATACTGGAGCCACTGGTGTCACGCTCAAGCCTTTTGGCCATGAATAAGATTTCGAATATTTGGAATACTATTTAAAGATTATTTAACTCAAACTTGTTGGACTTTAAGCCATTGGGCTTTAAAGTAGAAGAAGTGTGAATTGGAAATGGAGGGAAAAAAATGGAGGGAAAAATGAAAATTTGAAGAAGTGAAATTTTGTCTTGCACTTTGTCCCTCATTGGTGAGGGACAATCACATTTGTGTGCTTATATATAGAATCATTCTTAAAGCTCTTAAAAGGAGTTGAAGAGAATGAACCCTCGCGTCGTCGTCGCTCGCTCGGCTCGGCTTCGGCTTCGGCAGGCAGATTCAGAGAGCCTCTCTGACCGCGGTTCTGCCGTAACCGCGGTAGAACCGCGGTCGGCAGCGTATTCTTCTGAAAAGGCACCTTTTCCAGATACCTCTTCTGATAATTGCCTATAAATTCTGAGGCAAGGCTCCATTTTCTACACACGAAAAACATTCCAGAACTTCTTTCTTTTTGAATATACTGCATCCTAATTCGCAGTCTCTCTCTCTCCAATTCGTAAGTGTGATTTTGCTCCGTTCTTTGAGTTCGTTGGGATCCTGCAGTTTGTATTGCCAGTTTGCCACTGTTGCAGGAAGGTTTATTCCGTTTTATCCTGGGAGGATTTAATCCATTACCTTGGCAACTTGTGAGGGGGTTAAAATTCCTTAAAGACACACAAGAAACTTGTGGACTCGGAATATTTCTGATTCTCTACTATTTTCCAGATTTCTTTAATTCTTCTAACAGTTTTTTTTTTCCTGATTTTGTGTTTTAACACAGTAAGGCTAACAAACTTAAGGAAATTTATACTAACGTTTCTGTGTTGAAACATATATTAAACTGTTATTCATATTTTGTATACTGTTTTGGAGACTAAAGCCTTCGTGCTTTCTACTCCAATAATCGTTCTGTCCGGTTTAAAGTATATAAAAACTTTACCGGAATAATAAACGTACGGGTTTGAAGTATATAAAAACTTCACCATTGTTACGTGTTGTATGTTTGGTTTGGTATTCAGTTTGAAGATATCAAAACTTCACTGATTTAACAAAGTTCTGTTGTGTTTCCAACTCTACAGAAAAGATGACGAACGAAAACCAAACTAATGGAAATGTTGTGGAAATGGGAGCTACTGTTATGAGTGCTGCTGCCTCGTCAAGCCGTTCTACTCCTGCTCATGCTATGGCACCAGCAGAAAAACCCGGAAAGTTTTCCGGTATTGACTTCAAACGTTGGCAAATAAAGATGCTCTTCTATCTTACTACGTTGAGTTTGCAACGTTTCATCAAGGAGGATCCTCCGGTCTTGGCAGAAAGTACTCTGGATGATGAACGACTTGTTGTAACTGAAGCATGGAAACATTCTGATTTCTTGTGCAAAAACTACATTTTGAGTTGTTTGGAAGATGGCTTGTACATTGTCTATAGCGTCATGGAAACTTCAAAAGCATTATGGAATGCACTTGAGAAGAAGTACAAGACTGAGGATGCCGGACTTAAGAAGTTCATGGCTGCTAGATTTTTGGATTTCAAGATGATTGACACTAGGTCGGTCATAACTCAAGTCCAAGAATTACAAGTCATTGTGCATGACCTCCTTGCTGAAGGTATGACCCGAATCAATAAGTTTATTAATAAGATTTATCTTACTATTTATTTTGAATCTATTGCTGAAGGTATGGTCATAAATGAGGCCTTTCAAGTTGCCGCTTTCATTGAGAAATTACCTCCGTTGTGGAAAGATTTTAAGAACTATCTAAAACACAAGCTGAAGGAGATGACACTTGAAGACTTGATTGTGCGTTTGAGGATAGAAGAAGACAACAAAAATGCTGAAAAGAAGTCACGTGGGAACTCGACAATAATGGGGGCTAACATTGTTGAGGAGGCGCCACAAACCAAGAAGAGAAAGAAGGCTTCTGGACCAAAGAACTACCCAAGCAAGAAGAAGTTCAAGGGTAATTGCCACAACTGTGGAAAATCTGGGCATAAGGCCGTGGATTGTCGTGCACCAAAGAATGATAAGAAGAAGAAGAATCAAGCTAACATGGTTGAAAAAGCTGAAGAAATGGAGGACTTGTGTGCCATGTTGTCTGAATGCAACTTGGTAGGAAATCCTAAAGAATGGTGGATAGATTCTGGAGCCACCCGCCATGTTTGTGCTAACAAGGAGTTATTTTCTTCTTATGCCCCGCAAGACCCGACGAGACAATTTTTATGGGAAATTCGTCTACAGCCAAAATTGAAGGAGTTGGCAAGATTGCGTTGAAGATGACGTCGGAAAAAATAGTGACTCTAAACCAAGTTCTCCATGTTCCAGAAAATCGCAAGAATCTTGTGTCGACTTCACTTCTTGTCAAGAATGGATTCAAATGTATTTTTGTTTCCAATAGTGTTGTACTAAGTAAGAATGATATGTATGTAGGAAAAGGTTACCTGAATGAGGGCCTTTTTAAACTAAATGTAATAGCAGTTCCTATCAATAAATTGAATACTTCTTCTTACTTACTTGAGTCAAACACTTTATGGCATTCGCGTTTAGGACACGTCAACTTCAAAACCTTGCGAAAGATGATAAATTTAGAAGTATTGCCAAAATTTGATTGCATTAATTCCAAATGTCAAATATGTGTGGAATCAAAGTATGCTAAGCATCCTTATAAGTCCGTTGAAAGGAATTCAAGTCCTTTAGACTTAATTCATACAGATATTTTTGACATGAAGTCAACACCATCTCGCGGTGGGAAAAAGTATTTTATTACTTTTATTGACGATAGCACGAGATATTCCTATGTTTATTTACTTAATAGTAAAGATGAGGCAATTGATGCTTTCAAGCAATACAAGAGTGAAGTTGAAACTCAACTAAACAAAAAGATCAAAATGATAAGAAGTGATAGGGGTGGCGAATATGAATCTCCTTTTGAAGAAATATGTTTGGAAAATGGCATTATTCACCAAACAACTGCCCCTTACTCTCCACAATCTAACGGAATTGTGGAGAGAAAGAATCGAACATTGAAGGAGATGATGAATGCGTTGCTGATAAGTTCTGGCTTACCACAAAACTTGTGAGGGGAAGCTATACCTACAGCTAACCGAATAATCAACCGTGTACCTCATAGTAAAACACAATCCATTCCTTATGAGAAGTGGAAAGGAAGGAAGCCTAGCTTGAAATACTTCAAAGTGTGGGGGTGTTTAGCTAAGGTACAAGTTCCTAAACCTAAAAGGGTTAAGATAGGTCCAAAAACGGTTGATTGTGTGTTTATTGGATATGTAACCAATAGCAAGGCATATCGGTTTCTGGTTCATAAATCAGAAAATCCAGAGATTCACGTTAATACGATAATAGAATCAGATAATGCTGAATTCTTTGAAACTATTTATCCGTATAAAAAGGAAAGTGAAGTGACATACCAAAAGCCAAAACGACCTCGGGAGGAAATAACAGATGGTATGCCTAATGAAGAAAATCCGAGAAGAAGTAAACGTCAACGGACATCTACTTCATTCGGTCCAGATTTTCTGACTTTTCTGTTAGAAAATGAGCCTCGTACCTTCAAGGAAGCAATGTCTTCCTCAGAGGCACAATATTGGAAAGAAGCTGTCAATAGTGAAATAGAATCCATATTGAGCAACCATACTTGGGAATTGGTTGATCTTCCTCCAGGTAACAAAACGTTGGGTTCTAAATGGATTTTCAAGAAGAAAATGAAAGACAATGGTACTATTGACAAATACAAGGCAAGACTTGTTGTCAAAGGATTTAGACAACGAGAAGGTCTTGACTATTTTGACACATACTCGCCGGTAACAAGAATTACATCCATTCGGATGCTAATAGCGTTAGCCGCCTTGTATGGTCTTCAAATCCATCAAATGGATGTAAAAACAGCCTTCTTAAATGGTGATTTAGAGGAAGAAATCTACATGGACCAACTTGAAGGGTTTGTGGTTCCGGGAAAAGAAAAGAAGGTGTGTCGACTTGTTAAGTCTCTTTATGGACTAAAACAAGCACCCAAGCAATGGCATGCGAAATTTGACCAAACAATGTTGTCAAATGGCTTTAAGATTAATGAATGTGATAAATGTGTTTACATTAAGAACGTTCGAAATCATATAGTCATTGTTTGCTTATATGTTGATGATATGCTAATAATGAGCAAAGACATTGCCGACATTCAAGCTACTAAGCGCATGCTTGCTAGTAAGTTTGATATGAAAGACTTAGGAGTTGCCGATGTAATTCTAGGAATTAAAATCAAGAGGACTCCTCAGGGTCTAGCTTTGTCTCAATCACATTACGTGAAAATGGTACTTGAAAAATTCAAACATTTGGAATTTAGAAGTGCAAGAACTCCAATTGACTTAAATCATCATCTTATAAAGAATAAATGTGAAAGTACGTCTCAATTGGAGTATGCTCGCGTGTTGGGAAGCTTAATGTACATCATGAACTGTACACGACCTGATATAGCTTGTGCGATAAGTAAACTTAGTCGATTCACAAGTAATCCCAACAAACATCACTGGGTAGCAATGAAACGAGTTCTGGGATATTTGGAATATACCCAAGACTACGTTTTGCACTACAATAAATATCCTGCGGCTATCGAAGGATATAGTGATGCAAATTGGATAACCGGCTCAACAGAAACAAAGTCCACAAGTGGATATGTTTTTACTGTTGGTGGAGGAGCAGTATCTTGGAAGTCTTCCAAACAAACGTGCATCGCTCGCTCTACAATGGAATCAGAGTTTATAGCTTTGGATAAAGCCGGTTGTCACGATCCAATTTCCAAACCCGGTCGTGATGGCGCCTCTCGTGAAGGCAAGGCCAGCCAACTATCCCAAATCGTCTCTTTAATATTTATTAAACATAAATGAATAGGTGAATATAGCTTAACGACAATAATAACCAGTATGTACAACCCAACACAACCCGACCGGGGTGTCACAAGTCACGAGCATCTAAAGAAACCTTAACACAACTACAGGCCAATAAATATATATAAGTAAAATTTCTGGAAAAAACAAAAGACAACATCCGGTGACGCGAACGCTGGCGGTCCCCTTGCTCAGCTACAATAATAATACCTTCAATCAGCAATTAAAACCCGCTACCGGGTGAACGATACCTGCAACTGCACGCGAGGTGCAGGGAGTAAAGTGAGTACTTCCAACTCAGTGAGTAATAGAAGTAAATAATAACTGAGCAGCAAGAAATCACGTAAAGCAACCAACGGGCTGTACAAAAGCCGGGTACAATTTCCGAGAAAATAGTGAAATCAGAGAAACTCTTTAGGAATGTTTCGGCTCAGTTCAAATCTCTTTTGAAAATGGTCCTTTCAATAATTACAAAAGCTGTTCAAAATAGTTAATGCTGATTAGCAAAAAAAAATCCGCCCCTCGGGCACAAATACCACAACATAGCAGGTAAAAATGCAAATAAGTATGCAAGATGAGCATATAAAAGTTCGCCCCTCGGGTATGATTTTCGTTACTAGTCAGTCATTGTTACCTGACCGGCCAGCCATTGTTACCTGACCAAAACGCGTATTACAGTGCCATTATTACCACTGGTCAGTCATTGTTACCTGACTGGTCAGTCATTGTTACCTGACCAAAACGCGTATGACAGTGTCATTGTTACCACTGTCTAAAATTTAACCGCTCTAGATGGGTACCCGCGCTCACTGTGGGTGTGCAGACTCCGGAGGGGCTCCTACAGCCCAAGCGCTATATCATCATAAGGCCTGAAAGCCTGTACATATCAACATGAGGCCTGAAAGCCTTCTCACAGCACACTCGAGGCCTGAAAGCCTCCTTACAATACACTCGAGGCCTGAAAGCCTCCTCACAATACACTCGGGGCCTGAAAGCCTCCTCACAGCACTCAGCATATCCTCACATATGGCCCTCGGCCTCAATCAGTCCAAAAAATAATCATAAGCCCCTCGGGCATCAGTAAAGAAACAATAATTCTCAGCTCAAACAGTAGTTCAAATATCAGTTAAAACTCGAGGTTGAGTAAAAATATAGCCGAGTTCATGAAACAGTGTAATGACAATGGAATAAGTTCAAATAATATTTCAAATAGTGAGGAAAACAGTGATGATAGCTCATAGGGAGTTCAAACAGTCGGCAATAAGCACCAAATATGGCAATAAGCCCAAGTCCTAGTGAAAAATAACAAGTTTCAAACAGTCGGCAATAAGCACCAAATATGGCAATAAGCCCAAGTCCTAGTGAAAAATAACAAGTCATAGCGAAATACACGGTAAAATCAACAACCGGAACGGACCAAGTCACAATCCCCAACGGTGCTCTACCCCACGCTCTCTATCTGGCGTGCAAGTCACCTCAATATAGCACTATGGGTGCAAGTCCGAGGTTTCAAACCCTCAGGATATCATTTACAATCATTACTCACCTCGAACCGGTGAAATCTCAAACCTGCGACGCCTTTGCCCCTCGAATCGGCCTCCACGCGCGCCGAATCTAACCAAAATCTGAGCGAATACATCACAATATGCTAAGGAAACATAACCCAATCGAAAAGACTCGGAAAACATCGAAAATCACGAAGTTGGCAAAAACCGAGCCCCGGGCCCACTTCTCGAAAAATTATAAAATTCACATCACCGGATTCCTTATCTCCTCACGAGTTCATACATACTAAGAACATCAAAATCCATCCACAATTGACCCTTCAAATCCCAATTTAAAAATTTGAAAATTCTAAGCCCTATTCCTCCATTTTAGCAAAAATTCAATGATTTCCTAGATGGATTTCACAATAAAAACGAGTTTTGAGTCCAAGAAACTTACCTCCAAACGTTCCCCCTTGAATCCCTCGTTAATCTCCTTCAAGAATCTCCAAAAACGAGCAATTATGGTGTAAAATGACCCCAAAATCGCGACTGATGTGTTTTAAAACATTCTGCCCAGGTATTTACTCTTCGCGATCGCGGAGAACAATTTTTCCAGCCCAAAATTTACTCTTCGCGATCGCGGTCAATGCTTCGCGATCGCGATGAACAGTTCCCAGCTCTTCCGGACAGCCTCCAGTATAGTGATCATAACTTTTTGCACACAACTCCAAATTACGAATGGTTTGATGTTCTGAGAACTAGACACATAGGGCTATAATTTCATATGTTTCTCATTTCCTGACTCCTTATACATTGCGAGATATAATCTTCCAAACTCATCCCTGTGTATTAGAGACCTTCCCGGGCAGCCTATAGTATAACCACCATAACTTTTTGTACACAACTTTAAATTCCAATTAGTTTACATTTCTGAAAACTAGACACAAAGGGCTACAATTTTCATTTTTAGATCATCTCCAAGTTCCTTATAGATTATGAGATATAAGCTTCCGAACTGGGATCAACGCAACAGAATATTTCTTCTCCGCGATCGCGAAAGGCTTCACGCGATCGCGATTCATTGGCACGTTTCTCACATTTTACTCACCGCGATCACGACCAATTCCCCGCGATCGCATATAACACTGCTGTAGCCAAAAACCAGCAGTTAAAAATGGCCTAGAAATGGTCCGAAACCACCCCGAAACTCACCCGAGGCCCCCGGGACCTCAACTAAAAGCACGGACATATCCCATAACATCATTCAAACTTGTTCCAATCATCAAAACACATCAAACAACGCTAAAACCATCAAATCACATCGGATTCAAGCCTAAGTTCTTCAAAAACTTTCGAAATGCTTTTTCGATCAAAAAGTCTACCAAACCTCGTCCGAATGATCTGAAACTTTGCACGCACATCCCAAATGACATAACGGAGCTACTGCAACTCTCGGAATTCCATTCCGACCCCTATATCAAAATCTCGCCTATCAATCGGAATTCGCCAAAATACTAACTTCGCCAATTCAAGCCTAATTCTACACCGGACCTCCAAAATAAATTCCGATCACGCTCCCAAGTCTACACCGGACCTCCAAAATAAATTCCGATCACGCTCCCAAGTCACAAATCATCTCCCGAAGCTAACCGAATCACCGGAAATCACATCCGAGCCCTCTAACTCATAAGTCAACGTCCGGTTGACTTTTCCAACTTAAGCCTTCTTAAAAGAGACTAAGTGTCTCATTTCTTATCAAAACCAATCCGAATCAACTCTAACTCACCACATACCGGTAATGAAACATGAAGAAGTAATAAATGAGGAAAACGGGGCAGTAATACCTGATACGACGGGTCGGGTCGTCACACCGGTGAAGAAGCTGAATGGCTTCGAAATTTCTTAGAAGACATTCCGTTCTGGCCAAAACCTTTGGCTCCTATTTGCATACATTGCGATAGTGAGGCTGCAATAGGACGGGCAGGGAGCGTTATGTATAAAGGAAAGTCTCATCATATACGACGAAGACATAACACCGTTAGACAACTACTTTCTAGTGGAATTATCACTATTGATTATGTAAGATCAAAGGATAATGTGACGGATCCACTTACAAAAGGCTTAACTAGAGAGGGAGTTGAGAAATCATCTAAGGGAATGGGACTATGGCCGAGGACAAGTCAACATGGCGGTAACTCTACCTAGAATTTTGGATGTTCCGAGATCTAGGTTCAAGGAGCTCAAACAAAGTTGTGATTGACCGGTTCAACATTGTCAAAGTAAAATCTTTGGTCCCTTCTCGTGATGAAGACAATGTTCAGTAACAAGGATAGAACTTTACACGTTCTTTAATGATTACCTAAGTTTGATGTGGTAGTTATCAAATAGTGTCAATCTAAAGGATTACACGTTTAGGAATCACCTATGTAAGTGTGAAGTGGAAGCCGCTTCAATGAGAATTCTGTAAGGCCAATTCTCTACGCACTTATGAGACCAGGCGGTGTTCATGGCTGAAACGAACACAACAATGAGAACTAAAAGACGGTTAAGGGTTGATTGTATGACATATGGTTGTCTAGGTATACACTAAAGTTCGACGGTTCAAAGATATCAAATCTACCGATTGACCGAGTATATCCGACATATGTTCACTACGGAAAGTTCAAAGGGAAACCTACTTATCCAGATGCAATTAATCCTTACTTGCAAATCACACAGCTTTCATCTATGATCTTTCTTGATACAGCCATTCCCATTCATGTGGGGATTGTTGATTAAC